>NW_024395867.1:0-84749 GCF_016617805.1 Bactrocera tryoni | reverse complement strand
AGAGTAAGACGATCCTTGCTCAATTTGCCACTTCATGACAACTTTGGCCTTTTAAAGACAAAGTGCGATCAGGAAGACACTTGTAAAAAAGACCCGTTTCATCCGCGTTGAAAATATTCTTGGGCTCATAATTCTCTATTAACTTTTGAATGTTTTCTCTCCATTGAACGCACACTTCATCATCAACGGCCGCGCTTTCACCGCAAAGTTTTTTGAAACTTACATTATTTCTCTTCTTTAAATTGTCCAACCAGCCGTTACTTGCGTTGAATTGTGTTAAGCCCAATTTTGCGGCATACACCTTTGCTTTTTCTTTTAGTAAGTGCCCTCCAACTGGAATAGTATTAGATTCTTGGCATTGCAAAAACCAAGTGAGTACTCTCTTTTCTAATTCCGGGTATTCTGGTAATTTTTGGCGCTTACGTTTGGTGTTTAAGGGCAAACCCAAATACAGATCACTTTTTTTCAAAACTGATGTGATAGTAAATGGCGCAATACCGAACCTTTTCGCAATTTCTACTTTTTTTCACCATTTTTTTACGGCAAGAATTATTATTTTTTTTTTTTAATTGGCAATATTTTGCACTTAGGAGAACTTGACATCTTGCGTCCTTATTGATACTAATCTACGCTAGTTGTAGAAAACAAAGCAAAACTTATGAAAACTGTAAAATAATAACAGTTAAAAAACGTACTATGTTTTCGTCACGTACGGTTTTTTGTGAAAAAAATACTAGTTGTAGAGGCTTTTGATACACATTTTTCAATTTTTGTCTCAAGAAAAATACGAGTTATCTAGGGACCGAAGAAATACTATGAAATATCAAGGTTTTTCGCTTATCGAGGTTACGACTTATCGAAGTTTCACTGTATATTCAAAACAGCTAGTTTAATATAAAATAAATGGTTAGAAACGAATTAAAGAAGTGTTAGTGGATATAAAAGTTAATAATATAACCATAAAATTCATTATAATTGGGAGAAACACGCATCTTAAATAGTTGAATTTTTGAACTTTAAATGCAAATATCTCAAAAACCATAAGTCAGCGGCAACTATATATATATATTTTCCTAATCTGGAAGACCTCTTCTATCCGCACATATCCATTTTAACCCCGATTCTTTCTAAAATTTACCCAAATCCTTAAGTTAAATATGTTACATACATATATGTATATTATGGAAATTTTAAATTGTTGGTACAAGCTCTCTTGTTCGGTAGTACGTTGTTTCTGAGCCTCTGAAGCATCATTACATCGTTTCAGGAAACGTTGTTTTGCTCCGCCCATTCTAAGCAAATATTGAATGCTGATATTGTCTCGGCCGACGTAACTTTCTTCGTCTTGAGGAAGACGTCGTTTGTTTCTACACCTTCAGTAGAGTTATCATTATCGGCACAGTGAATTTCATTTTGTAAGAAAGACTCCAAAGTAGGTTCAACAATCCATTGCTCAATTTCAGAATTGGATATTTTTTGCAATGGTTCTACTTCTTGAAGCAAACTTGAGATGGTGTGAATTTTTTATGTAAAAGCTGTAAACGTAAATCTGAAAAAGGGATGTCATCTTCATTATCCCTTTCGGTTGTTATGTCAAACAATTTTTGAAAAGATGACCGAATTGAAGACACATTAAAGGCATTCCATGCATTAGACAAAAATCATATTGCGTCTTCCGGCTGATGCCTTTCAGAGCTTTGTCCACTAATTTTCCTCGTCGAAAGATGTGATCTAAAAGGTTTGTTTTGTAGTTCATTTTCGTAAGCCTTATGACATTCTGGTCCATAGGCTGTATAACAGCACAACAACTCGGAGGAGGACACATTGACCATCAGTACTCTTTAACTCTCCTTCTTTGGGGTGACAGGGAGCAATATCGATGAGTAAAATTTTCGCCACGGAAAAACTCTTTTACCTGCAGTTTTTAGAAATTTTCAATTAATGAAATACATTTTTTAAAGCAAAACATCTACACACCTCTGGAACAAATGTTTTGTGAAACCATTCTTCAAATAAAGCCAGGGTCATCAAAGCACTTTTACTTCCTTCGTAGACAACAGACAAATCCGTGAAATTTTTAGGTGAGCGTGGATTCAGTGATTTCCAAAAACCTTTAATTTTACTCTATGATTACCAGACGCATTCGTACAAACAAGTTACAAATAAATACAAGTTTCCTGTATTTTTGCATGGAAAAATTTGGCTTTTACCTTGAGCATATCAGTCGTCATAGGTAAGTACTCTGCTCGTTGTTTTTCAAACCATTTCAAGAATGCTCTTTCCATTTTTGGAAGTTCTGATGGTTTAAACGTTTTCCCCTTTCCAGGACCAGAATCAACATGCGACACGAACTTCTTTATGATGGCTTCTTTTTTATTAATACGAGCTATTGTTCATCTATGCACTTGAAAACGTTTGGCAAAGGAACTGACTTTTTTGAAAATTTAATTTTTTATTTTATTGTTAGCAACGTAAATTTTTTCCTTACCATTATGAAACCGCACTACACAAAACGTCAGTTAAAACTGATTTAAACCTCCCGAAACGCACACGCGTAAGAGTTACAAATGTATTCGAAATAAGGAACCGTTACAAAAATCAACAAGGTTTTGTCGCAGGTATAGAGGTCAAATTTTTTGGATGTCGCAAGTACTGAGTACATATATAGTAATGTAAAATATTTTTATCGATATGTGCAAGAATCGAGGTACCACTGTATATACTTATGTTTATATGTAAATAAGCAATTAAATATGAGTTTTAGTATGTGTGTTTGTAAAAAATATATATTTGGACCAGGTAGATATGCATATACATATGTATGTGTGTAAGTCTGTTGGGTTATTCTTGCTTTTTATGTTATAATTTTAATTTTTGCCTTCGCTTACTAATTTTAAGCAATCCTGCTTATTACTTGACTAAGTATAAGTGGTACTGCCGGATACTGGTACAAGTGAATACTTGAATTTTTATTTTATTGGAGCGTTAATTGTGTTTAGACTACACGAAGGTAAGCATACTTATGTAGGCATTCAATTTATATTTATTAAATGATTATAAATATATATATCTACATATGAATATATGGGCCATTCCATCAATTGGCGACATGGTTTTGTACCCGTGGTTCTCCAATTTTGACGAAACTTTAGAATATCATAATATAGACCAAAATAAGAATATCTGTAAACTTTTTAGTGGTCAAAGTTGCTCCATTGTTTTTTGGCGCGCAATTCAAATTGAGATCAAACAAAAAAATGACAATTTCTTTTATCTTTTAACGACCTCAAAATTGAGTGAAAAAAATTTTGCAGTTATCCAATTTTATGTAAAAAAATCTCAGCTTTCTGATAAAAATATTTTCAAAATCCAAAAAAAATTTCAAAATCCAAAAAAAACATGTTTTTCTAAAAATCCCGTTTTTTGTGCTTTTCCCCCAATTTTTTTTCAAAATTGACTTTTTCATTCGATTTATTGTTCAATTTTACATAAGAATCAGTGTTCAAAAATATGGGACTCTGATCCCATGAACAGCAAAAAAAATTCAAAGTTGTCGCTCAAAATCCGAAAAAAACAACTTTTTTCCAAAAATCCCATTTTTTGTGCTTTTCCACCAACTTTTTTTCAAAATTGACTTTCCCATTCGATCCCTCGTTAAATTTTAGATAAGAATCAGTGTTCAAAAGTATGGGACTCTGATCCCATGAACAGCAAAAAAACTTGTTGCTATACGGCGCATATTTTTATGAATGAAGACACTGATTTTTTCATTAGTTCAAGTCTAAGAATACAATTTACATGTTTACCTCCTTCACACAACCTTCTAAGTTTATATCAGATAAAACTGTAATTTAATCATACATATGTATTTGCATATATTAAATTATAAAAAACATAACACGCTCACACGGTACTCCGTATGGTATATGTTTCGCAGGGTGTAGGTATGTAGCATATGTTGCTTAATGCCCTAATGTCTTCTGCGTTTTGTTTTTCTTCCTATGCTGCAGCTGGCTACTTCCTTGTGCTGTTGTTTTGTTTGTACTTGTATATATGTATATTTATTTTACTGATCGCGTCCGTTTGTTTCCTTTTTTTTGCGCAGGAGTTATGGTTTTTTTTGTGCTTGTAAAGTTTATGTTTTTGTCAAGGCAGGTTTTTGATTTATGCTTACTTACATATAAATTAACGACCTATTGATTACAAAGTCGAAAAAAAAATACATTTTATGGCCAAAACGACCTTTATTGGTTGAATCCAACATAACAACTAACTAATTTACAATTAAACATATTCTTAATATTGCTTAAATCTACTTGCGTCAGCACTTTTGGTTAACGTTCGCTTATGCGGCGCATGGCGAAACTGTGGTGTTTCGGATGTTGTGAACTCTTTAGGGTCACTCGCGTTTATGTTTACGTTATAACTTGACCGTTCTACCAGTTTGCTTTTGAAAAGTTCCCTTAGAACTAATGCGATGACTATTACCGCTACGAATATCAGACTGATGATTGAAAGAGATAAATTCGTGATTAAAGCTGTTCTGTAATGTATATTTTTGTTCGTCAATGCTAACTGTAGAATTGTGATATTGTACTGCATACGATCCAGTAAGATTTATCTTTTGGTTGTCGATCCCTATTGTGCCATTGTACTGATTTAGTAGTATGATGCCAGGTGAGATATTCTCTACTGATGGGATGTGCTGATTGTTTATTATGTTCCTTACATTTATTCTTAACGCCAAAAACTTTGTTATTATTACAAGTAACTATACCCTCATAGGCGATTTTATTAATATTTTTCCTTATTTTTATTGGTTTTATCAAAATTGAGTCGCAAATATCCTCATTTGTTACGGGTATTCCGACTATACAAAGTAACATTGTATTGTTTGAGGCGACTTTTATATTTGCTAGTTCTAGTGAGTCTTCCATATTATTTAATGTAAAATTATTATTTTCAAAATCCAGAAATCAAATCTAAGTACATCATTTGACAAAATATATGAATTTAGGATGTCGGCCTTTGCCCAATGCATTGCGTAATCTATATTAATTATTTCCTCTTTAATAACTTTTAATTTATATTTTATTTCAAGAGCCAAGTGGTGTTGTATTTCTTCGTTCGTTTGTAAAGTTTTTATTATTTTATTTGATATTGTGGTGATATTGTTAATTCTGTCAAAAATTACTTTGTTAATTATTACTTGTTTATTGTTATTTTCTATTATATTGTTAAGTTGATTTTCTAGAATTACTAGGTCGTCGTGGTCGGGATTTCCAGCGATCCATTTCCAGACTGTCCCTCGTGCATCTATTGATTTTTAAAATCTCCTTGGTTTAAGTAGGTTAAATGGTACAACAGCTAATCTGGGGGGTGAGAAATTCCAAGTCAGGGTGATGGTACTAGGTCAGTATAGTAAAAACCTCAAAGGGTTTGGCGTTCGTATGTGTCAGTTTTTTTTTATGACCTTTTAAATTTTTTCTTATGTTATAGTCAACGAAAATTGGGTACCAAATATAGTGTGTAAAAGTTGCTACAACCGTCTAATGGATTGGAAAAATAGATAATAGTGGTTCGCGAGTTATGTTAAACTACGTTTTTGCCAAAATGTTACAACTAAGCGAAAAAACATCAAGATAAGGAAAAAATTTAAAAGGTCATAAAAAAAAACTGACACATACGAACGCCAAACCCTTTGAGGGTTTTACTATACTGACCTAGTACCATCATCCTGACTTGGAATTTCTCACCCCCCAGACAGTAATCCCAAAAATGTTCCACAGTGTTATTTGGAAGTCTGCGTACACCAGATTTACGAAAAATCTGTAAGAAGAAGAAAAAGGAAAAAAAGAAGGGGTAATAAAACTAGGTTTTAATGTTGCTTTTGTGTACCGTTCGTCCTTTCTCCGTGATTACTACACTGGATTTATCCTCTTTTACAACTTCTTTTTTATATCTAGCTGTGAGCTTAGATCCTAATCGTTTGTTTATTCTAACATATATTATTTCTCCAGGAGAGTAGGTTTTCGTTGGCTTTCGTGTTTTATTGTGAAATTCTAAATCTTTTGCTTGTCTTTTCTGAAGAGTTATGATATTTTCTTGTCTTGCTTTCTCATATTGCTCTGGGTCTATTGAAATGCGTCTACCAAAAAATGTTTCTATTGGTCGTTTCCCTGTAGCAGAGTGTTTGGGTTAGTTATATTCGTATGTGCAACGGTCTAGGAGTTCCTGAAAGGAGCGATGGGTATGTTCAGTTTGAAGACAACGCATAATTTCAGATAGGGTAGAATGAAATTTTCTACCTGTCCTTTAACTTTGCTCGCGTAAGGAGGTGTTTTAAAAATTCTAATACCAAGTTGATCTTCCACCATAAATTGTATTGAAGATGAATTTAGAGATTTCTCGTTGTCTATGACTATTGTTTTGGGTATGTGTTTCTTCGTCTTTGGTAAATATTATTATGTCGTCTATATATACATAACATATTTTTTATGCAAAAATATCGTCTAGCGTTCGTTGGAAAATGGCAGGGGCGTTCTTCAAGCCAAAGGGAAGTCTGGTGAACTCATGTTTTCCGTTGTTCACTGAAAAAGCTGTCTTTTCCACGTCAGATTCCTTAAGAGGAATTTGATGGAAGCCACTTTTTAAATCAATTACTGAAAATACTCGGGTTTCTCCTAGTTGGGACAGTACCTCATTTATCTCTGGTATCGGGTAGCTGTCTGCAATTGTAACCCTATTCAGTTTCCTGTAATCGATTACCAGTCTGAATTTTTTTTCACCTGATGCGTCGTCTTTCTTCGGGACGACCCATACTGGGGAATTGTATGGTGATCGTGATTGTCTGATGATGCCGTCTTCTAATAATTTATTTATTTGTTTCTCTATTTCCTGTTTATGACTAATAGGATATGGATATGATTTGGAATAAATGGGTGTATCTGAATTTGTACGTATATCGGCTACTACTTTTGTTGTATACGTCAATTTCTCATTCGAGTCTGAAAATAAATTCCGGTGTTTTTGTACAAGTCGTATAATTTCGATTTTTTCTAATTCATTCATATGTTCGTCACGTATTTGTATTGAGTTTATATCCTGTGCTGTGTATTGTCGGAGTTGGATTTTATGTTTGTTTGCTACGACCATAAAATTATCTTTAGTGTGGATTATTGCTGAAAGTTGTTTTAAGCTATCGTTTCCTAGTATGGCATGAAAAATGGTGAGAGTTGGTAGTAGGAAAAAATTTAAATTGAATTCTTTGATATTGAAAAGATTTAGAAGTGCGTGGTGCGTAATTTTTATTTTACCACCTACGGAATTTGCATAAAAAGGGTTATCATTTTCTTTGGGATTTTTTACTAAACTTGATTGATTATAGTTCTTGTTTGAACCAGTATCAACCAATATTTTTCAGATTTGTCCGCTCTTCGTTTTGCATCTGAAATATGGCAACGAAGAGCTGTTTAATCTAAAAAATGTACATCTGTCAGGTCTAAAGAGTGTTCATTTCCATCGTCCTGTGTTGAGTTATAGTCGTGATTATATTCGTTGTCGTGATAGTCGTAATTGTACTGATTATCTTAGTAATTCTGTTCATTATATGGATCTGGGGTTGAATTCAAGTGAAAGTTTCTTTGCACTTTTGGTTGACTTTCATTTTTATTGGATGCACTTACAGGTCGCCCACCAATAATTTTAGGGTTTGGCCTGTTTGCATAATTAATCGCGTTTGTCCGCAGGCTCACGTCTACGTCCATGGGTTGAGGTGGTTAAGGAGATCTTGGTGGAGTATGAGTTTGTTGGTTATATTGCTGGTTAAATTGATTTGGGTTCTAGTTCATAGATTTTTGGATATTAGGTGGGTAATAATTTTGTTGTGTGCGTTGATAGTTGTATGGGTTAGGATTTCTCAAAGGTTGCGGTAGATAAGCTAGTTCAGGATGGAATTTTGTCTGTGAAACTTGTTGGTTTTGTGGTTGGGAGAATCTTGGTTGTGCAAAATGTTGTCGTGAATTTTGTTGGGTAAAGCTCTGTTGTCGAGATGTTGACGGTGCGTTTAAAGATTGATTATTTGCGTGGTAGGCTCTAAAGTTGTGGTTTTCGAGCTTTAAGCATAGGTGTAGGGCTTCAGGTAAGCTTTTGGTTCTTTAATACCGAGAAGCCTAGGTAGATCGCCAGAAAGTCCTCTGAAAAAAGTATCGAGGGCCTTTGAACGATAATTTTCTGTCAACAACTGTACTGCTTCTTCTCCAACTTCCATGCAGCCTATTTTGTTTAATATGAGTGATAAATGTGCGTATACCTTTTGGTAGAATTCGTTCACTGTCAGTCTACCTTGTATGAGGCAAGTCATTTGGTATTCTAGAGTACCTATGTCCCGTTTGTCGGCGTAATGAGTGGTTAAACAGCGAGAGATTGCTGTCCAGTCCAATGCTGTGTTATAGGACTCTAGTGCTATATCTGCCTTTCCGGTTATTTTGTTTCGTCTTACATTTAAATAGCGTGGAGTGCCTTTTGAGGGTTCGTATATCCTCAAAATGCGTTCTACGCTTTTTTTCCAGGAGCTAAACTCTGAAGCGTTTCCTGAAAATTCTCGTAATGAGCGTACTACATCTGGTACTTTATCCATCTCGCTCATGTTATTCTGAAATTGTACGTCTATTGTCTGATCGATTACTATGGGATTTGTTGTGTTATTAAGGACACTTTGAACTAAGTTGGGCTAGGCTTCTAGGGCTTGGGCTACCATAGTTTTAATTATGTTTGCCAATTCTGGCGAAATTTGGTTAGCCGGAGCCGAGGGTCCTGCTGTAGCAGTGGGAGCAGCATTCCCTAGCAATGATGGCCTAATCAGGTTGTTTGGGTTAGCCATTTTTGGAGAGGTCCTTATATGATTATGTTATTTATTTTGTTTTACAGAAAATTTATGTTATCCTTTCTAGGAACGGGTTATTTATACTCTAGAGGGTCCAGTCAACTCCTGAGTTGGCTACGGAATCGCAGAGATAATTAATGTTATTTTGTTATTAAAAATATATTTTATAGGCTGTACAAGCCTTATTTTATTTGTATTATTGTTAAATTTGCTTAATATAAATTTAACTTTTACTAATTTTCGTGAGAGGAGGAGAAAAATATATTTCCTTTTTATATAACAATTCACTTGATTCTTTTAAAAACTTTCACAATTTTAAAACAATTTTTGTTTTGAAGGATATTAGATGGAAATACATATATATTCACTCTTTTAAACTTTTGAACTCTTTTAATTTATTTTGGTTTCTACAAATTTTCACAGTCTTAACCTATTTCTTACATTATGATCAGCTTCATGGCGGCTGGCAATGATGATTTGGTCCTTTTTTCCCTCTGGATACTACTGAATCACCGTCTTGCTCCAAGTTGCTCACCTTCCTTCCTCAAGCGTTGGTAAGGATTTAAATTCAGCTGCTTTCTCTTTGGCACTACTTATTGTGCCTTTTTGAGGTTTTAATTATTCGTTGGGATTGTTCCTTATTTAGCATTACTTATGTTGCCTTTTTGCCGAAACTTCCCGTACCGGATAACTATTTCGAGTTGCTTCCCGTTTAGCACTGCATATGGTGTATTTTTACCGAAACTTCTCGTGCCGTATATTTTAGGCTCGGGCGCCAGTTAACGACCTATTGATTACAAAGTCGAACAAAATACATTTTATGGACAAAACGACCTTTATTGGTTGAATCCAAAATAACAACTAACTAATTTACAATTAAACATATTCTCAATATTGCTTAAATCTACTTGCGTCAGCACTTTTGGTTAACGTTCACTTATGCGGCGCATGGCGGATGTTGTTCCCAATTGTTTGTTTCTGCTGACTAAACGTCTGGAATATTTCCTATTGGGAGATAGTTGACGTCGGCAGTTATTGGTTTATTGGCAACATTTCTGGTGTTAACTTATATGCATATATTTTTCCCGAGTCACAACATTTTTTTTTGTTGTTTGTTTTGCTCCACTCTATTTTTTTATTTTTTGTCTTTTGTTGTATATGTTCCTTTTGTCTGCACATTTATTAGTTATTATTTTTGTCACTTCCCCGCTGGCACGGGTTTCTGTTTTGTTTTAGTTTGTGGTTTGTCGTGCCTTTTTAAAATTTTGTCACCACGATTTTAAAGAATTTTTTGTTTTCTTTGACGAAACTTATAGTGCCATTCGGAATGGCTTGAAGGACCATAAGTAATTAACGACCCAATTTATTGGGGAATACAAATCACTGATTTCAATATGCACTCACACTCGCTCAAGTGTTTAAAATGAAAAAAAGGTAACGTATTTATAAGGTACAATTTATTTAGAGTAATCTTTTGTTTACAGCACAATGTTTTGCGAAAATATATAGCGTCGAATCGAGGTAGAATGCGTTGGATCGCTGTAAGTTGGCGCAGGCGGAACGATGATGCTCGAAGCAAAAAGTGGGAAATCCGCGAGGCAGTGTAGAAGAGAAAGTATGAAGCGATTGTTGATGTGCGGCTTGTGTAGATCAAATTGTGTGAGCTTTCCCGTTGTCCATTCCGTTTGTTGGTTGAGTTGGTGTACAGATGTGGTGAGTTGGGTTGCGTACGAGTGTGGTGTGTTGTATTGGTGTTGTGTTGTAGTGTCATCGGCTGTGGTGAATTAAGCTGTCTTATTAGGGTGCTCCAGTTTTTACTAATCTACAATTTGTTTAAATGTTTATAGTTTAATTAAATGAATACTTGTATGAAGTGAATCATGTGTATAAAGTGTGTTAAATTTAGTGAAATAGCTTGCTGAAATGGTAAAATTTTGTGAATTTTAAAGTCAAATATCTCGTAAACTAAGCGATTGCGGTACCTATAACCCTACATATTTTTTATTCAAGAGGACTTCATATTTCCAACGGTACCTTCAGATCGCTGCGCCAAAGAAATCGGAATTGTGCCGGACGGACAGGCAGCCAGTCACCCGGATTTAAACTTTTGGTGTCATCATGATCATTTATATGTGCATATATGTATAACCAAATATCTATATCGCTTATTTTTAGGTGATGCATAGAACCGTTAGATGAACAAACTATATTAAACTCTGTAAAAAGAGTATTAAAATAGGCAAAATTCGTTCGCGCCTACTTCCCACATAACTGCATTAAATGTGACTTTTCGTTCCTTTTGCAATTGATTAATCTATCTTCAACGAAGTCATCGGAATAAAACTTTACACAAATACTGACTACAAGACTTGTAACTTTTAGCGCCCTAAATACTGAATAAATACATATGCTATTCCTAGAGCCTATGACTGACTTTCGTCGAAAATATCGCTCACTCTTTTACTGATAAAAATGAAATTCAGAGAGCAAATGTTTCTAAAAACAATGTTACTGTTTGCCTAAAATCGAATTAATAATACCCGTAGCTCCATTAATTATAATATAAGAGTTTCAAACTTCCGGTTGACTTTAAACCAAGTACATACACATATCGCTCGTTACTAAGTTTGATGGGGAAAATGGGTGAAATCGATCGACGAATTACTACCTAATTATAATGATTTTCGTTCATTCTAGCAGACTTTTTGCCGAATATAATCAATGGATAAAACTATATTTTCGAACATAGTTTAGTTGTCAAAAATAAATGCAATCAGACCAAACATTCTTCTAGCCTCAATAAATCCGATATAGGGATTTCTAAATTCCCAGTCGGCTTTAAACGGTTTATATCGGTGTGATATTTTAATGTCATCAAACAAACAGTCGTCGCACTCGCGACTTGGCTCTCACGTCACTGTTGACAGTCATAACTTTGAAGTTGTAGATAATTTCGTCTATTTAGGAACCAGCATTAACACCACTAATAATGTCAGCCTGGAAATCCAACGCAGGATTGCTCTTGCCAACAGGTGCTACTTCGGACTGAGTAGGCAATTGAAAAGTAAAGACCTCTCTCGACGAACAAAAGCTAAACTCTATAAGTCGCTCATAATTCCCGTCCTGCTATATGGTGCAGAGGCTTGGACGATGTCAACAACTGATGAGTCAACGTTGCGAGTTTTCGAGAGAAAAATTCTGCGAAAGATTTATGGTCCTTTGCGCATTGGCCACGGCGAATATCGCATTCGATGGAACGATGAGCTGTATGTGATACCCGTATATGACGACATTGACATAGTTCAGCGAATTAAAAGACAGCGGCTACGCTGGCTAGGTCATGTTGTCCGGATGGATGAAAACACTCCAGCTCTGAAAGTATTCGACGCAGTACCCGCCGGGGGAAGCAGAGGAAGAGGAAGACCTCCACTCCGTTGGAAGGACCAAGTGGAGAAGGACCTGGCTTCGCTTGAAATATCCAATTGGCGCCACGCAGCAAAAAGAAGAAACGACTGGCGCGCTGTTGTTAACTCGGCTATAAGCGTAAGCGGTGTCTACGCCAATTAAGAAGAAGAAGATATTTTAATAATATTAAATGTTTTTTAGCACTAAGCATGTCTCTGATGAAATGAGTTTCGATTCTCTGTTCGACTTTTTCCTAATATTTAATTTATAAGATCAAACTTTAAACTTAAATCTGGTGAGGGGAAAAATAAAGATCGTTTTAAAGCTGAGAAATATTTCAGTCCGATTTTATTTTCAAATTTTGAACCTTTAGATACTATTTTTCAAAATATCTTAAATAACTGTGATAATTAGGGTGGTGAAGCACGGTGCACGCTTGTTCCGTAGAAAGGTAGTTGCATTTTGTTTGACAACATTGTAAAAAATGGCCAATTTTAATCTATTGTGAATGAAAAACAAGCAACACTGACAGTTGTTTTTCAAATTTTCAATACTAAAACTAGAGGTTTTATGTTATGATATTATTTCATGATGAAGTTTTAAATATAACATGTTGAAATGTTTTTGTAATAAAAAATGGTTTTGTAACTATTGGGCGGCTAAAACCCGCAATGTTAATCTTTCGTCCATTTCCATTAACAGTATTATAACAAGTAAGGAAGGGCTAAGTTCGGGTGTCACCGAACATTTTATACTCTCGCATGATAAAGTGATAATCGAGATTTCATTATCCGTCATTTACATGTTTTTCAAATACCGTATTTTTGTAAAGTTTTATTCCGCTATCATCATTGGTTCCTAATGTATGTATATATTATACAGAGAAGGCATCAGATGGAATTCAAAATAGCGTTATATTGGAAGAAGGCGTGGTTGTGAACCGATTTCACCTATATTTCGTACATGTCATCAGGGTGTTAAAGAAAATATTATATACCGAATTTCATTGAAATCGGTCTAGTAGTTCCTGAGATATGGTTTTTGGTCCATAAGTGGGCGAGGCCACGCCCATTTTCAATTTTTCAAAAAAGCCTGGAGTGCAGCTTCCTTCTGCAATTTCTTCCGTAAAATTTAGTGTTTCTGACGTTTTTTGTTAGTCGGTTAACGCACTTTTAGTGATTTTCAACATAACCTTTGTATGGGAGGTGGGCGTGGTTATTATCCGATTTCTTCCATTTTTGAACTGTATATGGAAATGCCTGAAAAACGACTCTGTAGAGTTTGGTTGACATAGCTATAGTAGTTTCGAGATATGTACAAAAAACTTAGTAGGGGGCAGGGCCACGCCCACTTTTCCAAGTACGTCCAAACATGCCCCTCCCTAATGCGATCCTTTGTTTTAAATTTCGCTTTAATATCTTTGTTTATGGCTTAGTTATGACACTTTATAGGTTTTCGGTTTCCGCCATTTTGTGGGCGTGGCAGTGGGCCGATTTTGCCCATCTTCGAACTTAACCTTCTTATGGAGCCAAGGAATACGTTGTACCAAGTTTCATCAAGATATCTCAATTTCTACTCAAGTTACAGCTTGCACGGGCGGACGGACAGACGGACGGACAGACAGACATCCGGATTTCGACTCTACTCGTCACCCTGATCACTTTGGTATATATAACCCTATATCTGACTCTTTTAGTTTTAGGACTTACAAACAACCGTTATGTGAACAAAACTATAATACTCTCCTTAGCAACATTGTTGCGAGAGTATAAAAAATGACTATCAGCTGTTTACGAGAGTTACAAACTCTAATAGCTGCGGTCTGTCACCTACAAATTTGGATCTGAGTAAGTACGCAGTTAATCCGGATTAACGCTGCTGTCTGTGAAGGCCATTAGAACACACGGATTATCACATGCAAACATCTTATCCTTAGTAATTATGTTTGTAGTATTGTCTGTTGAATGCTATTGTCTTGGATGATAATGCATTTTATGTGTTTGTTTATGTACTTGTATATATACATTAGGGTGTGTCATTCTGAGGCAGCCTTTTTTTTCCAACTGAAAAACACGCTAAAAACTTTCGAAAATGTGAAAAAAAGTCGCTCAAAAGATGAGCTCTTAATATTAATATTAACAGGTGCATCTTTCAAATTTTCTGTTTTCCATATACACAAATAACATGGAAAAAAAATCATTTTTTTGTTGTGGCTATTGTGCGGAGGTTATTATATGTGCACGCGATGGCTGCCAGTAGGGATGGTAAGCTCGATTCCGATTCTATTCGAGAATCGAGTTTTCTCGTAAAATAATCGATTTTTTGAAATCGATCTTCAGTAATCGAAGTCGATTAAGAATCACTTCTTGACATTCATTTTATAGTATTTGGGCAAGATCAATTATGTAGACAAGATTAATCATATTTAACAAATAAATAATGTGGTTTATTCAATAAAACTATTGATTTCAAGAATACAAAGGAAAAACGATTTATATTAAAATTAATTCAGCTCTATCTTTCCGCACGTCGTACAATTCTTATTCGTCTTGCTGATCTTCTTCTTCTGGTTTTTCTGTGCTGCCATATCGTTTCATTCCCACACATCGGCCATCCTGCGTGACATTCGTCTCGAATAACTACTGCAAAAATATTCATATACATTTTGCTTGTAGATTCTAATCGCCGTGATACGTATGTAATGGAGTATCTATTTTATGTAGTGGATGTAACTCGCCCTCTTGTTTTCCTCTTTTGCGATTGGCAACGATGTATTGAACTCAATTGGAAATACACTTTTGAATTTTTTCATTCAGTTTGGAAAAATAGAATTCTCTGAATATAATATCTTTAGTTTTAGCTAAGTGAAATGCCCTTTTTCGTGGGCCCGTCGTATAATTTCTCTTTGTATGCATTTGGGTATGACTAATAACTCGCAGTCGTTTACTAATTTATATAAAATGTCACCCTTCATAAAGTAATCTTCATAACTTTCCTTTTCTTGCAACATTTCTTTAATTAGTCGCAGTTCCTCATCTTGTGTTTGCGCATCTTTGACTTTTAAAGTAACGTCATCTATGGTAATTGTTAAAATCGGAAATCTACTCAATGCATCTACATACGTGTTTCATACTTAAACCAGAACGGTGTACGATAGCATAGTCATACTCTTTCAATAGCATTATCCACCTAGCTACTCTCGTACATAAATGTTTTTTATCTATTGTTTTAGCAAACGCATTACAGTCGGTTACAATGGTAAAATGTAAACCCAATAAATAAACTTTAAACTTTTTAAGAGCAAAATTTTCGCTCAGCTTCCATCGTCTTTTTACTCATATAATACACGGGGTGCCATTGACTATCATCTGGAAATTTTTTTAATAAAACAGCGCCGTAACCATTTATGGATGCGTCTGTGTGTACTTGCGTTTCATACTTCTGATTGTATATACTTAGTACTGGTTTTTGACTTAAAAGGGTTTTTAAAGTATTAAATGACTTTATTTGTTCATCCCCCATATTAAATACAATATTTTGCTTTTTCAAATCATTCAGCGGCTTTGCAATTAATGCAAAGTTGCGAATGAACTTTCTAAAGTACCCGGCTAGGTCAAGGAAATTATCTAACTGTCTCAACGTTTTTGGTAATGGATACTTTATAACTGCTTCTATTTTTACACTTGATGGAGCGACGTGGTTATTTTCTATAACGTGGCCCAAAAATTCCACTTGTCTTTGTAAAAATTGGCATTACTTTTTGTTAATTTGAAGCCCATAATCCTGGCACAAGTTTAGAACCTTTTCTAATCGAATTAGCGCTTCTTTTTCGTTAGTTGCCGGAATTATAACGTCGTCGATGTAAGAGAGAGCAATTCCCTTTTTTGTAAAATCTCGAAATATAGCATTTACATACCTCTGAAAAACGCCGGGAGAGTTGCACAATCTAAATGGAACCTTAAGAAATTGAAATTGATTGTTATGTGTTACAAATGATGTATACTTGCGGCTTGCATCAGACACGTCAACGTGGAAGAACCCGTTTGTTAAATCAATCGTGCTAAATACCTTGGAGCCTTGTAGTCGATCGAGTTGGTCTTCAATTAAGGGCAGTGGGAATCTGTCCTTAATTATTACTTTGTTTATACGTCGGTAGTCTATACACAACCTGGGTGTGCCATCGCGTTTTTTCGCCAATACTATTGGACTGCAGAATTCAGACTCTGAAGTTTCAACAATTCCATCTTCAAGCAATTGTTCAACTTATCTATCAATTATC
The DNA here is from genome assembly GCF_016617805.1 of Bactrocera tryoni. Classification (NCBI taxonomy): domain Eukaryota; kingdom Metazoa; phylum Arthropoda; class Insecta; order Diptera; family Tephritidae; genus Bactrocera; species Bactrocera tryoni. Next base: position 68,181 of record NW_024395867.1, on the reverse strand, counting down.
TGCCTTTCACTAAAAGGAAGTCTTCTAGGTGCAGAAAAAATTGGAGTATCGTCTTTTAACACTATTGTCATTTTCACATTTGTTGTTTTAGTTTTATTAGGCGTATATACATAGTTCAATTAAATCAAAAACTTTTTACTTTGCAGCAGCACTAGCAAGTGGGTCCACGTTTACATCTTCTTTACATTTATAAATTTTCATCAGCGCATGTTCTTCAAATGTATTACACGTATTTAATTTTTGTACAAAAATACCACTTGAATTAATTCGCACTTCAGCTTGGGAGTATAATTCTTCACCTATAATAATGTTAACGTCTATGCTGTTTAATGGTACGACGTGAAAATGTTATTGTCTATTTCTACATTTTTTTCAAAATGTCCAATCGGTTTCACTTTGTTCTCATTTGATTTTTGTCCAAATCTCACTAAATAAAACTACCAACTTCGGTTTCTTCAATAATTCGTACACTTTATATGTAACAACATTAAATTTACTGCCTGTATCAAACAAAGCTAACCACTTCTTATCTGCCATTTCTACTTCTTTCATCATTATATCTTTACTTGTTTTAACAATTTGTAAATTACGTTTGTCACTTTGTATGCTTTTGTTTGGACAATTTTTCGACATATGGCCAAAGTTATTACACTCAAAACACTTTACACCTTTCTCTCTGTCTTTACAATCAATACTTTTATGGCCTTTTACACCACAATTATAACAACGAATGTCCACTTTCGCTTCAACATTATTCACTGTTTTTCAGAATCTATTTATACTTCGTTTTCCTGAATTTACTATTTCTTTGTTAAAATCACTATTTACTTTCTTGTTCTTTTCTTTTTCTTCATATTTTGATTTTGATCGCACCATTTCGTATATTTTCAGGTTTTGTTTAAATTCCGTCACATCATGAGCGCCGTATAAAATGCTTTTGTTTAAACTTAAAACCCTTATGCCATCGATCACATACTGGATAAGAGCAGCATTCTCCAAGTTTCCCCTTGATGCGACTTCTTTCATTTAAAAAAAAATAATCTTGTGCGTTTTCGTCTTTTTTATTTTTTTTCACTTAATTGTTTGTGTATGGTAGCACTGTTCGTTGCTGTTTGAAATTCTTTCAACAATGCACTTTTCAATTTTTCCCAGGAAACAATTCCCCTTTTCGCTGTTCAGAAATAAGTTTGCAGTACCTTTAATAGACTTGTTAGCAAACACATACTTTTGAAAATCATCCCATCCCATAACAGCTGATGTCTCCTCGAATTTGTTTATCTAAACTTCAACTGGTAAATTGTCTGTTCCATCGTATTGTCGTATTGTTCAATTGTGATGGTTGCGCTCTTCTGCTTCTCGGGGTTATTGTGTTCTCTTTTTCGGAGCCATAATCGTCGTTTAAAAATGATACGAAGCAATCGTCGTTTTCTCTTTCATGAGTGCTGGTTGTTTTTCTAATTGAATTATATTGATGATAGTACACTTGTCCGCCAATTCGCCACAATTTCTGCTTCTATCGTCGTTTATGTTGCCTGCTGCTACCTCACCGCTGTGTTCACCTTCGCAATCGTCGTCATTATCGTCTTCTTCGTTATTGTTGCAACCAAGAAAATTCCCTTTTTGTAGATTTCGAAAGATGTGCAACTGTACATTTTCCTGTTTGCAGCTCAGTTGTAGCAAGTTGCAAATGGAAATTAATTCTGCTACAAATAAATTTGATGCAATGTATGCGGACTTTTGCGCATACTCGTCGTCATGCTCGTCGTAATTAAAACCTTCAAATTCGCGCAGCCTCTGTCTATTTCGTCTATCACCTTCGTCTTCGAAAATAAATCTATGCAATGCGCTAATGGTCTCTTTCACATTCGTCGTATATTTTCACGTACTTTATCACACAATTACACACACATATTACTTTTAGGTTGAGCCCCCAAATTTGTGGGCAAGATCAATTATGTAGACAAGATTAATTATATTTAACAAATTAATAATGTGGTTTATTAAACAAAACTATTGATTTCAAGAATACAAAGGAAAAACGATTTATATTAAAATTAATTTAGCTCTATCTTGCCGCAGGTCGTACACTTCTTACTCGTCTTGCTGATCTTCTTCTTATTCTTCTGCCTTTTCTGTGCTGCCATATCGTTTCAATCCCACATATATACTATATATCTTATTTAATTTAATTATGTCGATTTTAATATAAATGTTGCATACACGAAGCAAATATGATTACAATCCAAACAGAATTTCGTCGAATGATGAATGTTAAAGTTTCGCCAACATCTGAAAATTGTTTCCTTTGATCTTTACAAATTTTGAGGACTACAAATTGATGTTAGTTGGAACACGATCTGTTATTTAAATATAGTAAAAAGCAACCGCATGGGGTACAGAAAGTATTTTTATCTTAGGATATTCCCACTTGACTCCTTTTATTCGCCGATCATATGAGTACTTGCCATTAAAGGCTTCCAACGACATGGCAAAATTTTTCAAAACAAAATTTCACAGAAATTACTTTTAAATTTCATCAGTTAAGATTCGTTCATATTATAAATTAACTGACTACTCTACTTGAAAACCACAGAAAGCCTGATTATAAGACTTTTTAAAATAAAATTACTCAGAAATTATTATGTCATTTCATTAGGATTTTCATATTTTTAAACAAATTGAAGATATTTTGCTTAATTATGTACTGCTGATTAAAATTATTAAAAATTCTAGTTGAATTTGCAGAATCAAAATGCCAAACAAAGAAATTCGAAATGGAAAAGGAAGGGATAAATTGAAACCTTCTATACGTTTTAAGCAGTTGGCTCGTAGTGCTTTAATTAACCAACAATGGTTATCCGATTTAATAGACCATCAAAGAACAAAGATACCGTTGTACCGCCCAAAAGTGACAGGAATACTTACAAACAATGTATGTACATATATTGATAAAATTATACTGCATTCTTTCTTTTAAAGCCCTTCGTTTACAAAGCGTAGGAAAAAAAAATTTTGCATAAGTATCGAGAACTCCGAAGCGATTCAGAAAGAGAATCTTTGGTAAATCTAATGGCCCATCTCACTGTTTTTTCGCAAATACCCCCAGTAAGTAAACTTAATTTAAACCAGGAAGTATGCACTTAGAAAAATATCATAAATTTGGATGTACATATGTATGATAGGCGAAATGGTTATAAATCTGCAGAGCAGCTTCTGCGCACAACTTTAGCCCCGAAGATATTTTGAGTTTGTTGTGTATTGTGGCGTTGAATCCTAGACGTTGGTCTAACCCCTATATTCCTACTATAATCATTTCTGCTTCACTTTTCACTTCACATATGTATTCATTATAATGAATTCTGTTCCTTTGGTTGAGTTTTCATCGCATATAGCATCTTAGTAAAACATGCATCGATTAAATTAAGCAAAAATAAATACAAAAAAAAAAAACAAGTAAGGAAGGGCTAAGTTCGGGTGTCACCGAACATTTTATACTCTCGCATGATAAAGTGATAATCGAGATTTCATAATACGTCATTTACATATTTTTGTAAAGTTTTATTCCGCTATCATCATTGGTTCCTAATGTTTATACTCGTATTAGAGAATACTCGTATTTAGAGAAGGCATCAGATGGAATTCAAAATAGCTTTATATTGGAAGAAGGCGTGGTTGTGAACCGATTTTACCCGTACATGTCATCAGGGTGTTAAGAAAATATTATATACCGAATTTCATTGAAATCGGTCTAGTAGCTCCTGAGATATGGTTCTTGGTCCATAAGTGGGCGGCGCCACGCCCATTTTCAATTTTTAAAAAAAGGCTGGGTGCAGCTTCCTTCTGCCACTTCTTCCGTAAAATTTAGTGTTTCTGACGTTTTTTGTTAGTCGGTTAACGCACTTTTAGTGATTTTGAACATAACCTTTGTATGGGAGGTGAGCGTGGTTATTATCCGATTTCTTCCATTTTTAAACTGTATATGGAAATACCTGAAGAAAACGACTTTGTTGACTTTGGTTGACATAGCTATAGTAGTTTCCGAGATATGTACAAAAAACTTAGTAGGGGGCGGGGTCACGCCCACTTTTCCAAAACAATTGCAGCCAAATATGCCCCTCCCTAATGCGACCCTTTGTGCCAAATTTCACTTTAATATCTTTATTTATGGCTTAGTTATGACACTTTATAGGTTTTCGGTTTCCGCCATTTTGTGGGCGTGGCAGTGGGCCGATTTTGCCCATCTTCGAACTTAACCTTCTTATGGAGCCAAGGAATACGTGTACCAAGTTTCATCATGATATCTCAATTTTTACTCAAGTTACAGCTTGCACGGACCGACGGACAGACGGTCGGACGGACAGACAGACATCCGGATTTCGACTCTACTCGTTGCCCTGATCACTTTGGTATATATAACCCTATATCTGACTCTTTTAGTTTTAGGACTTACAAACAACCGTTATGTGAACAAAACTATAATACTCTCGTTAGCAACATTGTTGCGAGAGTATAAAAAACAAGAAAAAACGTTAACTTCGGCTGCACCGTATCTTATACACCCTTCACAGGGTGATATATGTATATAGTGTGCCCTTGATATATGTATATAGTGTGCCGATATGTTTAGTGAGCCGATCTGAACAATTACATTACATTATTTCTATGAACAATAACTCGTTTCCCATGCAAGTAGTTGATTCCAATCATTCAGTTTGTATGCCAGCTATATGCTATAGTTAACCGATCTAAACAATTCCTTCGGAATAAACCTGTGGCAACTTTTGTGAAGATACATTGTCAAATGTGAAACTTTTCCATACAAGAACTTGATTCCGATTGTTCAGTTTGTATGGCAGTTATACTGGTATGATATCGGCAGTTCCGACAAATGAGCAGCACTGATGTTTGCAAAATTTCAAAACGAGATCTTAAAACCTGAGGGACTAGTTCGTATATATACAGACAGACGGACAGACAGACAGACGGACAGACAGACAGACGGGCATAGCTAAATCGATTCAGCTCAACATACTGATCATTTCTATATGTATTTTATAGGGTCTCCGACGCTTCCTTCTGGGTGTTACAAGCTTCGTGACAAACTTAATATATTCAGGGTATAAAGATATGGAATGTCGGAATCGGACAATGGCCACGCCCACCGAATTCCGGTAAGCAAAAAGTGGCACGATTACGATTCTTTTGGCGCCGTAATTTGAGGGTATAAACGGAAAAAGTAAGATCTCAGGATTAAAAAATTTACACATATACCCTCCTCAAACTTATAGTTTTCGAGATATTTGCATTTAAGGTTCCACAATTTTATATGCTATTCACTCTCATAGTTGGTTTTTTTACATGACATGACGAAAACCAGTGTTGCTACATATTGCGTTTTGAAAAAATAATCAAAAAATTGTTTTTTTAACATATATAGAGGCAATGGTAGAAATGGATTTTTTATCTTATGTTATTGGATAAATAAAGATAAAAAAAATAACCATGGTCGGTCTAACACCGGGGTGTTCATAGTTCTTTTGTTTCGAACTACTTTCTGTACTGGCGGCCTTCGGCCGCGCTTCAAAAAAAAAATAAGCCTGGTCAGTCCTACACCGGGGTGTTCATAGTTCCTTTGTGTCGAACTCCTTTGTATTCATTTTGAACCATTAATATCTCTAAAGATGAAACAGAAATTGTTTGATTATTTCTTTCAGAACACAAAGTATGGCAACATTGCTATTTGTCATAAATGTAAACACACATATCTCTTGAAAGTTTGAATGAGTAAAGTAATTTTTAAAGTATATTTAGTTTCTTAAAAAATACACAATTAGTGTAAATTTTGGATACAGTGTGTGCATAATGTGTACAGTGTAATTAAAAATATATTAATTGAAAGATGTGTGAAAATTGGGGTAAACATAGTGAAATAACGAGCATTACTTTTACAAATTTTTGAACTTTAAATAGAAATATCTCTAAAACTATGAGCCTGAGGAGGGTATACGTGTATTAATTTTTTAATCCTGAGGATAGGGATCCTCTATCCATCCGTACCATCAAATCGTGGCGCCGAAATAATCGTAATATTGCCCAAAAAGCTATAAAGGACATAACTAATCCACAAATTAAGATACTTGAAAGTATATATCTCTCAAACGCCTAAAATTAAATCAATCAAACTTGCTGACAATCAGTCTCCTTGGAGGTTAAGCACGGTTATAATGGGAAATACAATTAGAATTCAGAGAGCATCCTTTTCAGTTAATAGTAACTAGTAATAACCCCCGATAATCGGGGGACTCCGTTATTTAAAATGAAAAAAGTAAAAACAAAAAATTTTATAAAAACTCAATTTATTCAAGTACTTCATGGAAAACTACATTCGTAGTTTTATTTTGGTCGTAAGTCTTAACTTTGATATCTTGAGAAGATCGTACTCGACTCAATGCGACATACAGCTGGCCATGCGTAAAACAATCCTCCTTGAGGAAAACACCAAATCTTGCTAGACTCTGCCCTTGAGATTTGTTTATTGTTATTGCGAATGCTACAATTATTGGAGCTGTGCGTAGGAGGATTCTGAAGGATGATCTGCATGCAATGGACCTACCCTATGATATATTGATCCATGTATTCGGAAGCAATATGGTCCGCGCCCTGTAGGCTCCGCAATTTTCGCTTCGAATGATGCAAAAGCAAACGAACTATTTAGCTGCCGAATATTCTCCAAATAGTGTCCCCGCCAAGAGCTCTAATCATTTTCTAGCACAGCTTTCAAAAACTCAGCTACACGTAATTCTTGAAGTATAACTTTTCCGCCATGACAACATGTCGTAAAGCCATTTCTTACCTAGTAACAATTTCAACCAAATATTAAGACAATAAGTATGTATATACATATATTACGAATATAAAACAATGAAAAGTACAGGTACCTTTTCACTTCCGAAATGTTTTGCTTTACAGTGTAAACATATATTAGTCAAACCCCCAAGCGAACTATACTCCGGAAGAACTACGGAGTTTAGGGCAGCTTTGAAATAACTTGCCATAGATCCTGCCTGACTACGGCTCTAATAAAACAGGTCAATTCATATATGTATATACATACATTAACAATTAAAAATTCCTTTTTATCTATAACATTCACCTCTTCTCTTCGACCTGTTTAACTCCTTTTTCGTCTAACTCGCCTTTGGTTTGGCATTTTATTTTTAATAATTAATCTGAATCTGAACTGAAATTCGATGTAGTATGTATGTATTCGCTGGTAATAGCCGCCTTGACTTTTGGAAGAAAACTGAACTGACTCAAAGCTTACCTAACGCAATCACACTTCTAATCAAAATAACGCCGACAACAATATTTCTGTTAGATTTTGCACTTGCGTCTTCGCCCATACATATGTATATACATACATATGTTTGTAAGTATGTATGTGTGAATATAAAACAAAGTAGAGTGCGCATGTCAAAGCTCAGTGTTCCTTAGCTCGTACATACATATTCGTGCAACATAGAAGAGAGCGCATGTCAAATCGTAGATAGCGCCTTAGCGCATGCATATCGTCGCATTTCCGCGAAAGTATCGTATGTTACTTTTTATCGAAATTGAGATTTTAATACCAAATTGTTAGAAAATTTATGTCTCACTATCCCGCAAAATAATATAACTGAAAACGCTATAGTTCCAATAAAAACTAAGTTTCAATTTTATCGTATGTATCTGTGAATTTTTCTGTTCGCGCAAAATTATCGTAAGTCCATACACATTTTTTTGCATGTGGAACGAATTACTGCAAACGCACGAAAATATAGAGAGATAACAACATTTTCATATCTTCATTATGTGCTCTTTCCATTTTGCCGTTAATTCCTCTTTACGCCGTTAATTCTTGGTGTACGTTTTGATATTCATTGATCTATCTGGTGATAAGTGAAGCTGTGAAAGCCCAAATTAGTCTTCATTTAGTTTCAAACACAACAATAGTGAACAAAATATAAACAATTGTGATCAACAAATGATTTATTTTTTATGGAATTTGCCCATGGAAAAGTAAGTAGTTACTTACTATGTTTCACTTAATTATTGTCGAGTTATTCAAAAGTGAAGTGATTCTGTGTGTATTTGTATGTATGTCTATAATTGTTTCGTTTAGCTAGCTCATGAAGTGTTTTTAGATAGATGTGAAGTGTAAGTAAATGTAACAGTATAAATGTATCAATTGCAGTCTATAAAATTTAGTTAAACTAACAAAATTTTAAACACCATAGCTTGTGAAATCACCAGTCCCATATAGTGATAGCGATAACGATGATGAAGAGTGCTGCGTTGGAAAACGTGGACTTAAGCGCAAACCAGTGAGAAAAGAAAAGAAGAAAAATGACAATAGAGTACTTCCTAACCCGTGTATAAATACCAAATGTAAGAAGGATTGTCGAAGTGTGCCAGACATTTCCCGGCAAAATATTAACGAACATTACTGGGGTATGTCAAACACAAGACGGCTAACATGGCTTCATGCAAATATCAAACGAAAGCAAATTAAAAAAAGGCGAGCTGGGCAGGAAGCAAAGCGTGTGCAAAGGCGAAACTGGACGTTTGAATATTCCCTATTGTGGGATGGAAAAATATTTAAAGTTTGCCAGAATTTTTTTTGAAAACTTTAAATATTTCTCAAATGGTTTTGAGACATGCATTAAAGAAAACTATTAGTTTTGAAAGCCGAAAAAAAGCACCACATAATAAAACAGACCATCGTACAATAGATTTTATCAAAGCTTACATAAAAAAGTTGCCAGCAGTACCATCACACTATTGCCGTAAAAATAATCAAAAAGTCTATTTACCAAGGGAATTCAGAAATGTATCCAATTTATATAAATTGTATCTTATTTATTTGGAAGATCAAGGCTTAAATGAGTTCACAGTATCTTGCCGAATATTTCGAAATGTTTTTAATACAGAGTTTTCAATTGGCTTCCATTTGTCAAAAAAGGACAAATGCACGATTTGCGAAAATATAAAGTATATTAACAAAGATGATAGAGAAAAAGTTCAGAATTCAAAAGAATTTCAAATTCATATAAATATTAAAAAACAAAGTACAGCTACTTTTCTCAAAGAACAAGCGGAAAGTAAAATGGGACAAAAATTTCTTTGCGCTAGTTTCGATATGCAAAAGGTTTTGCATACTCCTTTTTCCAAAAATGTTACCCTGTTTTATTCACGCAAATACGCTTACTACAACTTTAGTGTGTATGAAAGTGGGACCCGAAATGGATACTGTTTTTTGTGGGGCGAAATCGATGGCAAGAGGGGCAGTAATGAAATATGCTCAGCTCTCTTGAGGTATCTTCTTATTCTAGATAGTCGGAAAAAAAACCGATGATCTGAGCCTTTATTGCGATAGTTGCTCAGAACAAAATGAGAACAAGGCTGTGCTAGCAATGATATCATATTTTTTAAATACTTCTATTTTCCTAAAAACAATAAAGATTACCTACATATATACTTCCCGGACACACTATGATGCCGGTAAACTCAGTACACAGCACTATATGTAGAATCTTTTATCAGAAACCAATGTTTGGGCAACCAGTGAATGGCCGACACGGATTAGAAATTTATAGAATTACATCACACTGACTTTAAGAATTGGAAACTTTTTGCGAACTCACTATTTAAAAATAAAACTTTAAACTTAAGTAAATTACGTATCGCTATTATTAGAAAAGAACAATTGTCAATAGATTTAAGCTATGAGTATTTCGAAAACTCAAACAAAAAACTTATTAATTTGTTCAACGTTAACCAAAACATTGAATCTTTATATAGTTGTAAATTAAATATATCAACAAAAAAATTCGTAGACTTAAGTAATTTATGTAATAATAAAAATAGTATACCACAAAAGTATCATAAGGAATACTTAAACCTTCGACATTCAAATTTAATAAAGGACTGTTTGGAGGAAACGTATGAAGAAGATTAAAATAAATAATAAAATATATACTGTAATAATAAAATGATTGCACTACCTTTGTTAGCTTATTTCGTACAATAAATATTTTTTTTGCAATTATCGTATGTCATACTTCTTGCGGCTAAGCTCACTAAAACATAGCTTGCGAAAGTATCGTATGTTTAAATATCCTTATTTTTTTAGAAAAATGCGCAATTACTGACAAAAATTAAGTTGGCGTTCCTGTAGCTAATACAATACAACCTAAAAAATTTGAATATGATTTTCCCATTCTAAGCTGAGTAATTTAAAAAAAACCTCTTCCTTTAAAGTTTCGTTTTTTTACATACGATACTTTCGCGGAGATATGTATGTATGTACCAGTGCACATGCCAAAGTAATCATTTGTATTTTGTAATATTCGTCATTCTCGTATTGTCATAGATAACTTGATTAGAATCCCTTTTCTTGCTCTCTCGCTTGCAGCTGATCTGTTTTCTGAGCTGGCAACAAAACACAATCAGGGTGCTGTCAACCAGCACTTAGTGAAAAAGCAGCGCTATAATTACTTGACGAAATTAGTGTGCAATGAAACTGTGCGAACATATTTTGGCAAAATAAATGTTTATGTAAATTAATTAATGATTTTGCATTTTAGCATTTACATATATATGTATGTATGCATTTTCAAAGTGTTTAATTTAGTGTTTTGTATAATTTATTAAATACCCAAGTTAATATTTTTCAGCAGTGGCATCATTGGCAAATGTTATAAAAAATGCGAGCAGACAACATTGTTGTTGTTAGATTTCGCACTTGCGCCTTCGCGTATGTGGGTATGTGTGTAACGAAAGCAAATGACAGAAACATTTTTAATTATTCATTCTCTTACATATATGCTCTTTTTCAGATCGCACACTTTAATTTGATGTATTATTTGTCTCTGTACGTTTTGTAGATCTCTGGAAATAAGCGCCTTGTCTTAGAATAATATATAGATTCTGTGTATCAAAAATGGGTTTAAATGTGTCAACACTTCCTTGAGCTCACATATACCTAATATAAGGATTTTCGAACTTCCTGGTGACTTTATACTGCATATATGTCGGCCTATATTTGAGTATCACAATGAAAATGAGAGAGCATGTTTTACTCGTAACAGTTAGGGATTTCACATAGTCTCATAAAGTTATAAGTTATAACGATCCGAAAACATAGCATTGAAAATTGTAAATGTGTAAACTCATTTTTGTATGTAATCCAACAACAATTTTTTTAAATCATTGTAAAAATGTATAATTTTATGATTTTACGATGCTTTAGGACGGGTTATGAATACCCGAAGTATATCTTTGTGCCTAAAATAGATAAAATTGGGCAAAAACTTGACCTAGGCCCCATACAAATAATTTAACGACTTTCGAACATATGGCTGACTTTACTCCATATGATAGGTGATTATGTGAGGTACCTTAAAGAAACCCAGGAAACATTTTTTTTAGTTTGTGGCATGCCAATAACTCCCATATATCCATATACTACAGATAATAATTTTCGTTCTTCTCATAAACCTTATGGCGAATATGTAGGGCAGTGTATAATTGATATATAGTATACAAAAAATTGCTTGCATTCCGATCTTCAAGTTGAAGTTTTGCAGCTAAAATTATTATTTCTCTGGCTTTAATTTTTGCAAGTTGGAAGAGTATAAAATTGCATCCGAATTTAGACTTATTTACTGGTTTATTTTAACACATCGGAAAAGTAAACATTTTTTCCACTCTAAATTTTAATAAAAGTAATACAACAAATTAAAAAAAAAACATCAGCTAGCAAAACTAAATCATTAAGAGAAGTTATTTTGTGTAAACATATTCTCCCGTGTTAAATCCATTTTTTAACTACCACTTATCTTATAAAAATGTCTTCAAAATAAAAAGAATCTACTATTTTCTCAGCGAAAAATTATTTTATATCTGTACAACCAAGGCATGTCATATGTTGAAACTCACAATATCATAGAGCGTTTTAAAGGAGCATCATGTTTAAAAAGTAAAAAAAGTGAAAAAATTAGTCGATATTTTCACGTAACTAGAAGAAGCGCCTACACTACGCAATCCACATTCTGGGATCAAATACTCTTCTCAGATGAGTAAGTATAATATCTTTCGGAGCGACGGCCGTACTTCAGTGTGGAGAAAGCCAAACACACAAATCCACATTCTGGGATCAAATACTCTTCTCAGATGAGTAAGTACAATATCTTTCGAAGCGAGGACCGTACTTCAGTGTGGAGAGAGCCAAACACTGAATTTGAAAAACAAAATCTTGTTCTAACAGTGAAATATGGTGGTGTGGAGATGCATGTCTGCTGCATGTTTGGATGTGCTGGTATTCATAGAAGACATTATGGACAAAACGGTTTAATTAAATATATTGAAGGAAATTTTGAAAAAATTCCCCAAAAACTAAATTTACCAAGCCCATTCACATTTCACCATGATATAATTTCAGAATGTGGTGTATTGTCCCATTCACCATAATCTCCAGACCTCAACTCAATTGAGCATTTGTGGCAGGAATTGAAAAGGCAGGTGAAAAATTGGGTCTGTATGTTTTGAAATGAGAAAATTTCATTTTAACTGATGGGAGAGTTAATTATCTTATCAAAATACTCTAAACAAACAAAAACAAAAACAACCTTGAGTTTAAGTAAACAAAAATATCAAACAATCTTATCTTAAAACAAAGCAAATGTATGAAAGTAAACAATATAATATATGTAAACAAACTATCAACTAGTAATAAGTAAACATACTAATTAGTACAAATAGCAGTAAGGTTCATGCCTTAATAGTGTTAATAAAGAGGGCACATCTCGGCAGCTCAAAAATATATATGTATTTTGACTAATTTTAGTTGTGGATAACTTCGTCTATCTTGGAATCGGTATAAAAAGCAACAACAATGTCAGCAACGAAATCCAACGCAGAATATCTTTTGGCAACAGGTGCTACTTCGGATTAAGTGGGCCATTGAGATAGAAAGTTCTCTCTCGACAAACCAAAACTTAACTCTATTCATTATTCCCGTACCGCTATATGGTGTAGTGGCATGGACAATGACAACATCTGATGAGTTGACATTACTAGTTTTCGAGAGAAGGGTTCTGCGGAAGATTTATGGTCCTTTGAGCGTTGGCTACGTCGAATATCGCATTCAAAGGAACGATGTGCTGTATGGGATATACGTCGACATTGACATAGTTTAACGAATAAAGAGACAGCGGCTGCGCTGGCTAGATCATGTCGTCCGAATGGATGAAAGCACTCCAGCTGTGAAAGTATTCGACGTGTTACACGCCGGGGGAAGCAGAGGCAGAGGAAGCGAACCAATTCGTTGGAAATACCAGGTGGGGAAGGACCTGGCTTCGCTTGGAGTCTCCAACTGGTGTCACGTAGCGAAAAGAAGAAACGACTGTTAACGTAAGCGGTGTCTACGCTAGTAAAAAAGAAAATCCGTCTGCCGCGGTAGGAGTACCAGTGTCGCCTACGAAATAAATAAAATTTGCATATATGTATATATTTAGTGATTGAAAGGCTTAAATAAAAATAAAGCTTTACAATTTTCGATCTGTAAAACTTGTTAGAGAGATTAGTATTGACGATGGACGGAATCGGACGATATGTAGTTTGTTATAAATAATCTGGAACAAGTTTAAATAACATATCTCATAAACCAAATGTGGAGAACCTAGAAAATAAAATAAATAAATAAAAATTGATGCTTACCTCGGATCTTCATCGGTTCATATTTTAAAGGGTAGGTAAATCTGGTAGGCTTGTGATTAAGATGGCAATGTCATATACATATGCCGCTATCTTAGGGGATTTTCCATGTAAGTTCTTTAGTAGTTTATTCACCACTAATGTGCCTAGGAGCGAAGATTGCACTCCACTGCGAGTACCTCTACAGACTTCCTTGGTCATTCTATCGTCGTTTCATTTTGCTTTTATCCTTCAAGAGATCAAACGTTATGTAGCAGGATCAATACCTATTGATTGGTTACTGTAGAATAGATTGTGTATAAATGTTATAGAATGGTTCACAAAGGTTTAGGAAGACCCCAAGTCTAAATTCTTATATTCAAGAGCGCTTTCGGTGTTAAATACATACTAGTATAGGGAGTGCAGTTTCTACTGAGATGCCGTTTGCGTATGCACGCTGCGCTTTGAATAAGCTTCAAGGAGGCGCTGCGATCTTGATGTGCACGGCCAAGATTTCCTCTTACGTTTTCAGCAGGAGGGCTTATAGGCTTAACAGGCACTCTTTCGAGTAGGTTGGGTTGTTTCTACCTGCCTTTAGTATGAAAACTACCCTAGCCTGTATCCATGAGTGGGGTCCGTCAAGGATTGTTGTTTTATCCAGCACATGCACTTTTTGTATTCTCTAAGAAAATCTTTATATTCGTCCTCGATTCTGCCAGTTTGCTCAGTTGAAAAACTCCTGTACTCTGCATCTGCAAGATCTCAGGTTTCTTGTTCCACCAAAGTGGCTTGGTTTTGTGCTTGAGCCGCATCGTAAGGCAAGTGTGATGAAAAGCTGTATCAAAAGTCACGACTCTTCATATGAGTTATACCTGCAAGGTTTAAGTCTTTTACCTATTAGTATCTGCTGTATAGATCCCAGTTTCTGTTTCTAGGTTTTTTCTTAACTTTGTGATCTTTGCTTCATATGAAGAAGTAGATGTACCTATGGCCAGAATGACGGTGTGCTTAGCACCATTAGTTCTCTACAATTCTACCTGTACCGGTGAAGAGCGTTATGTCAAGGATGTTTTTGGAAGTGGGTGTATATAGGTAGGTTTCTCATCTGGATTAGCTATCACTACATTACTTTGTAAAATAATTTAATTTGAGTAGAGATTCCCCTATCTGATTAATAGCGGACTTGTCCCAAATCGTATCAGGGGGTTAGCTGGATGTAACCGCCAGTCTTTGGAGCTCTGTCCTTGGTGTCAATCTTGTGGTATACATATATACAGTTGAGAAGAAGCTCGGCGGAGATGATCTTACATTTGTGAAGGTTTAACCACAGATCCTGCACCAATCTCATGCCGTAGCCGCCCTTCTCTATGTTGAAAAGAATCTCGGCGGAAGCGATCTTATATTTGTGAAGGTTTGTCTGGAGTACCCACAGCTCCAGGTTTCGGACCCACAGACCGCTAAATGGGTTCTTTCACCACCTCCTGTAGAATAAGTGATGTCGTCATCTTCGATGTTGAGATTTTTCTCCAATTAACCGTATATCAACGGTTTTTTATTGATAAAATGAGATGAATAGGTCCACTTTCCCATAATTTGAAAAATTTCGAACTTCCGGTTGCTTTTATACAGTACTTCTATGTCAATGAGCTAGTTATCTTAACGAAATTCCGTTTCGATTTGCTTAATTCGAGCATGACGAAATACACATATTTACAAATACTACTGAGCGGCGCGACGAAATCTTGTAGTTGGAGAGTCTTAGACTAGTATACATACACATATCTTCACAGTATAGATTGCCTTTTCACATTTAACAAAGTTAACAAAGTTCTACTTAAAGGTGTTTATGACATTTTTTGTACATATGTAAATATATGTATGTAAATTATGATTTAAAAGAAATAATTTTGTGTTTATTCGAATAAATATAGAAATTACGAGCTCGCTTGGCACCGTATGCATATTTCATAATTCTTGGCCCGAAACGAAAAATAATAGAACAGGGAAGAGAACCTGCGACGGTTTATTTTGTGCTTACTGGCGATATAACTGTGACAACGAAAATATGGAATTCAGTAAAGAATGGAAATTATCAATTTAGGTTATCTTGTACCAATAATATATTTATACTTCCTTCGTAGGTAAAAAATAAATATATTGAAAGAGTGGAATACTTGAGCGGACCCGGCGAATGGTTAGGAGAGATTGATTTCCTTGAAAACCAAAAGAGACGACAAACATTCACGAGTAAATGTAAGTAAACAAAGAATCCAGAACAGATCTCTGTAAATCAAAATTAATTACCACAGAGCGCTACTAGAGGTCTCTGTGTGATCACTCATCCCTTTCTCACACATAGGAATAATGGGTTAAGACTTGACGTTGAAGTTTGTGGTAGTGGCGACTTTTTCGGAAAGAGAATGTGCATTACAACGTGACAAATATCTCGCTTCGTAATACAATAATTAATAAACTCTCTTTCTGATGAACTGGGAAAGAGTATATAAGATATGGTTTAGGGTCTCTAACTGATGAACTGTTGTGTCTTTGATTGTGGAACAGAACAAAATACCGCTTAATTTAAAAAATATGCCCTTCTGTAAATTGTGGATGTAAGAAAGATACAAACTGTTTGTGTCCCGTCCATTCCATTGTAAGAACAAAACAAGAAACAAGTAAGGAAAGGCTAAGTTCAGGTGCAACCGAACATTTTATACTCTTTCAACTTGCAAGAATCAAAGCCAGGGAAATACTTTAAGGTCTACGTGTGTCTAAACAATTTTCTATGTACATAGCTATTCTCATATAACTATGAGATGATACACTTATCCCTCTGTTTTACAAGTTTTTGTTTAAAAAATGTACAGAATATGTGGGATTATTTGTCAATAAATTTTTGATTGGCTGTGGCGGCTCCTACATATTGGGGAGATTCTGAAATTTTGATCAGTAAGCCGTTGCGATCGTTCGATACTCAACTCCCTCGCGGGTACTTGAGAAGTCTCTAAATTTTCTTGAGCAAACCTCTGCGAGCACTCGATACTCGGATCTCCGGCACGCGATTACGATGCGTATTTCATTCGACTTGCAAGACGAATTCAGTTTCTAATGTGGATTCTCCATCACGGCGTGTTTTTGATACCTTCCCCTGGGAACTTCTTCTTCTTTACTGGCGCAGACAACGCTTACGCGATTATAGCCGAGTTAACAACAGCGCGCCAGTCGTTTCTTCTTTTCGCTACGTGGCGCCAATTCCATATTCCAAGCGAAGCCAGGTCCTTCTCCACTTAGTCCTTCCAACGGAGTGGAGGTCTTCCTCTGCCTCTGTTTCCTCCGGCGGGTAATACGTCGAATACTTTCAGAGCTGGAGTGTTCTCGTCCATTCGGACAACATGAAATTTGAAACTTTTTTTTATTTAAAATTAAAAAAAAAATATGAATATCCAAATTTTTTACTTTTATACAAATTTAGATTGATCATACGTTATTTGGTATCAGAAATAAATATTCAAAATAACGTCAGACACCTACTATAAAATTTGCTTTATTTTTATATTTTATCTAAGATATACTTATAGTTTTATTTTAATTCAGATTTGAAAATTTTGTTTCAACATTTCGAGTGGGTTTCTTCTTATAATGTGTTTTTCTTCTCTTGTCAACCTTTGAAAGTGATGCTACGTTATTTTGCATTTCAGGTGACGATATAAACATATTAGCGAGTTTGTTACGCATTTTGTTAGCAGTAAGCGGCATATCTGTTACCTCGATATGTAATTATATTTGTTATCTATTTGTTACTTCTAACAAATTAAATTCTTTTCCTTGTTTCATGAACACATCCAAAAGCCATCGCGATTCTTTGCCATCTCAGCCAAAACAACGCCCGCGATAAAGAGCATATCTTTTCGTTTTAAGGGATTTTCAAGATGAATTTTAAATTTCTTTAAATTTGAATATTTTTTATTTTTTTCTTTATAAATTTTTTTCATTTGCAATAACTTACCGCTAATTTATCCACACGCACGCCATATGCATGCAATTGCGGTCATATGTCGATACCGTTTGTATGGTGTTAAACACTAACCAGCGATGCCTTGTCGTTCAACGTTTATTAAATGCGCCTCAAAACCTTTATCACACAACCATCGAGGAACTGTAGTAAAGGAAAAATATTATATTTGTAAAATTCATTAGTTGACAACTATTGGTGACAAGCACAGTTGTTTCCAACTCTACTCACTGTTCCATTTCGATGTCGTAGGTGAAGCAGCAAAGTTTCTCTTTCCTCTTGCACAGTTTCAAAGGCAGCGGTTTGATTAAACGTAGAACCACCAAACGGCAGCAACTGTAAAAAATTAATTTCATAATCTTATTAAGCTTCTTTTGTCTAACTTTATTATTATACAAATTTATGTACTTAGCGGCGCTAACCTTCAACAGATGCCGTGTGATATCACGAACAGCAATTTTCAGTTGTTTTTAGTAAACTGACTTCAATAATTTTTCCTCGATTCTTCAAAAGCAGAGTTTTGGTGTTCCACACTGTTGCGTCAAGCAACAAGATACACATACACATATATATTTAAACCTAAAATTAGAATTCAGAAAATTGAATTATAAGAGTTGTAAAATATTGAATTGTTAAAAGATTAAATTAAGAAAATCTATTATACCTTAATAATGCATTCATAATACCAATCTACTACTTACCTTAATACCATAATCTGTTACAATATTTAACAAAAGTTGAAGAGTTATACTTACCCCTTTTTTAATACATATTTTTATTACAACTAGTTTAAGCCGTTTATATAATGAACAAGTGCATTAATTAATATTTCAAACCAATTCTTCTTCTTCTTAATTGGCGTAGACACCGCTTACGCGATTATAGGCGAGTTAACAACAGCGCGCCAGTCGTTTCTTCTTTTCGCTACCTGGCGCCAATTGGATATTCCAAGAGAAGCCAGGCCCTCTCCACTTGGTCCTTCCAACGGAGTGGTGGCCTTCCTCTTCCTCTGCTTATCCCAGCGGGTACTGCGTCGAATACTTTCAGAGCTGGTGTGTTTTCGTCCATTCGGACAACATGACCTAGCCAGCGTAGCCGCTGTCTTTTAATTCGCTGAACTATGTCGATGTCGTCATATATCTCGTACAGCTCCTCGTTCCATCGAATACGATATTCGCCGTGGCCAATGCGCAAAGGACTATAAATCTTTCGCAGAATTTTTCTCTCGAAAACTCGCAACGTCGACTCATCCGTTGTTGACATCGTCCAAGACTCTGCACCAAATAGCAGGACGGAAATTATGAGTGACTTATAGAGTTTGGTTTTTGTTTGTCGAGAGAGGACTTTGCTTTTGAATTGCCTACTCAGTATTGGCAAGAGTTATTCTGCCTTGGATTTCTAGGCTGACATTGTTGGTTGTGTTTACGCTGGTTCCAAGACAGACGAAATTATCTACAACTTCAAAGTTATGACTGTCAACAGTGGCGTGAGCGACGACTGTTTGTTTGATGACAGGAGATATTTCGTCTTGCCCTCGTTCACAGCTTCCTTGTCCAGCCTGGAGAAAGCAGTGTTGCTCAACGTCAGCTTACACAGCCGTATTAGTTTTGCGTGGATACCAAATTCAGACATCGTGGCACAAAGGCAGCTCCTTTCCCTGCTGTCGAAAGCAGCTTTGAAATCGACGAAGAGGTGGTGTGTGTCGATTCTCCTTTCACGGGTCTTTTCCAAGACTTAGCGCATGGTGAATATCTGGTCAGTTGTTGATTTGCCAGGTCTGAAGCCACACTGATAAGGTCCAATCAGTTTGTTGACGGTGGGCTTTAATCTTTCACACAATACGCTCGATAGAACCTTATATGCGATGTTGAGGAGGCTAATCCCACGGTAGTTGGCGCAGATTGTGGGGTCTCCTTTTTTATGGATTGGGCATAGCACGCTTAAATTCCAATCGTTGGGCATGCTTTCGTCCGACCATATTTTACAAAGAAGCTGTTGCATGCTCCTTATCAGTTCTTCGCCGCCGTATTTGAATAGCTCGGCCGGCAATCCGTTGGCCCCTGCCGCTTTGTTGTTCTTCAGGCGGGCAATTGCTATTAGAACTTCTTCATGGTCGGGTAATGGAACGTCTGCTCTATCGTCATCGATTGGGGAATCGGGTTCTGCTTCTCCTGGTGTTGTGCGTTCACTGCCATTCAGCAGGCTGGAGAAGTGTTCCCTCCATAATTTAAGTATGCTCTGGGCATCGGTGACTAGATCACCTTTGGAGGTTCTACAAAAGTATGCTTCGGTCTTGAAACCCTCTGTAAGCCGCCGCATTTTTTCGTAGAATCTATCTATCTATCCTATCCCGCACGTGTAGTGGTCGATCGTAACGTTGCGAGGTAGGCAGCCTGTTTTCTCTCCGCTGCGAGACGGCACTCTTCGTCGTACCAGCTGTTCTTTTGCACCAAAAAACCAATGGTTTCGGTTGCAGCTGTACCTAAGGAGTTTGAAATGCCGTCCCACAGTTCCCTTATACCGAGTTGATGACGAGTGCTCTCAGAGAGCAGGAGTGCAAGCCGAGTAGAAAATCGTTCGGCTGTCTGTTGTGATTGCAGCTTCTCGACGTCGAACCTTCCTTGTGTTTGGTGGCGAGCGTTTTTTGCTGCACAGAGGGGGGTGCGAATCTTAGCTGCAACAAGATAGTGGTCCGAGTCGATGTTAGGACCTCGGAGCGCACGCACATCTAAAACACTGGAGGCGTGTCTTCCGTCTATCACAACATGATAGATCTGGTTGGTAGTTTTTCGATCCTCAGCCTCGATCATCAGCCTCAACCCATTTGGGGATGTTTCGTCGTGGAGGCTGAATTTACCGACCGTAGTGCCAAAGATACCTTCTTTGCCCACCCTGGCGTTAAAGTCGCCAAGCACGGTTTTGACATCGTGGGGGGGGGCAGCCTTCATAAGTGCGCTCCAAGCACTCATAAAAGGCATCTTTGGTCACATCGTCCTTCTCTTCCGTCGGGGCGTGGGCGCAAATCAGCGATATGTTGAAGAACCTCGCTTTGACAAAAAGTTATACGTACGTACAAGTATGTACATACATACATATATAAAGTGAAGTGAGTGAAGTTTTATGTACAGCGGCAAATCTTTAAAAAAGAAGTGAAAAAAAGAGGAAAATTAATACTAAACATATACATATAAAATTACATGCATACATCCGTGCTAAAGAGTATGTGCTAAAACTTACCTGTGCTACCAAATTTTGAAAAAAAAAAAAACAAATTAAAGAGAGTGCAAGTGTATAATCAACTGAAAAAGAAACAAGCAAGAAATACATACAAATATATTGTGTGCATAAGTAAGGGGAGGCTGTGTTAACACAGCAACAGTGAGTTACAAAAAATTTCTACCAAAGCGTTTGAACAGTTTCGTGACAAAAATAATAATTATTAAAGAGCCGGTCTAACGCTAATGTAAAAGACAAAAAAAACGCTAAAACCGTAAGTGCCACCAAGTGTCCGTTGTTTCAAAAGTGCCGTGTCCAGTGCCGCAATAGAGGAACACATAACGTAACGTTTTCATCTCCAGTACTGCTACATCTCCAACAACGTCTACGTCACCACCAACATTGTCGCTGCGTCAACGCTACCATCAAACCGCTGCTGCCATCGTCGCTGCTACCATCAAACCGCTGCTGCTACCAACGCCGCTGCCGTCGTGGGAATGAGCTGCCGCTGCATTCTGCGCAAAAGGGAAGTGAGCGCCGGGAAACAGCCGAAGCACCAGGTAACGAGTGCGGATTATTGAAAATGGTGCAAACAAACGAAAATTCAAATAAACAACAAAGTGCACACTTTCAGTTTTTGGCTTCCCCTTTTTCTTCACTATATTGACATACATACATATATATGTAACAATATATGCATACCCAGCAAACATATTGGCAAGCGTTTTGTAAATTAAGATTGCATCAAGCTTGCATAAATAAGAGTTTTGCGAATGTCGTTGACAATTTATTTGCAAATGCAAGTGTTGACAATTTACTTGCAAATGCAAGTGTTTTGCGAACGTCGTTGACAATTTGCTTGCAAATTCAAGTGTTTTGCGAACGTCGTTAACAATTTGCTTGCAAATGCAAGTGTTTCATAAATTTATGCAAAACGTGTAGCTCCGCCGCAAAAGATTGTGCTAATAAGTTGTGTTAATAAATTATGTAAAATTGTTCTTAAAGTTGTTAAATTTAGTGCGTTTGATACTTTTAATTGTCATTTGCTATTAAAGAAGGTAATAATCTACTTATTTAATGTCGGCAGCAAAAAAGAAGAAAAGTGTTGTGCGCAGCAGCTTCGAAATTTTTGAACATCTATGGAACGGTGCGGCTGCAAGTTCTGTAAGTACCCAGAGTGAATTTGCGGAACAGGAGGTTGTGCCTGAAGCACAGAATAATTTGGATTCCTTGTTGCCAAACGATGATTATATTTCTGATGAAAGTGAGAACTCGTCCGATGGCGCCGTTATTGATTTCAATAAACGTTTAGCTGCATGGTTTGTAGAGAGCAATATGCCCAATGGGCATGCTAATAAATTATTGGACTTATTAAGCGACAAAATTGAAGATCTACCAAAAGATATCAGAACGCTAAAACGTATGCCGACTGATGATCCAGTTGTATCGTTAGCAGGTGGAGAATATGCGCATTATGGCTTGAGAGACTAAGAGAGACGGGCTAAGGGTACAAGACTTACATAACTTATATGATAAGCCGCTTCAATCATCGCTTTTTAATATTTACCGTGCCGAAAATCTCAATTTTAACAAAACACCAAATCACCATACGCTTGACGAAGTAACATCAAAAGTTATATGCTTCTACACCAGATCGTCTTATATATTTGTGCCACTCATAGCAGATCATGTCGCAGAACAATCTCAAGTACATCGTCGACCCCATTAATGATGACATCGCATCTTCACAAACTATTTATGTGATGCAACCAAGTCCAAGCACTACAACAACTTCTTTGGACAGTGCAACGTCGTCGGGTAAGATATTTATTTTTAAAGGATACTTTTAACATAACACCGCACACTTTTCTCATATTTGTTTTATATTTTTTTCGGCATCAATTCAATTAGTAATCATCGACGCATGTCAAAAGGCTGTTGAAAAGGTGGAGGAAAAAAATAAGCTTATATTGTTACGCCTAACAGAAAACGTTGAGGGGATGCGCAAAGAAATCATTGATCTTAAAAAAGCGGTATCCTATAATAACGCTACTATTATACCAAGCAAGCCGTATGCTAATATTGAAGACTTCCTCAATTTTGAGAAAACTATTCTGGAAGATATAGATAAATTTTTCTTCCTGGTAAGAATTTAAAATTGAAATATCCGGTGACTGTATACTGATGTCGATTTTATTTATATTTTTAGAAGGCAGATCTAAAAAGATGGTCAACATCCAATTCGAGAAAATTTGTTACGAAAGCGTGGCAGAAGATTATGACTGACAACGTTGCTGAGAGCTTTTCCTGGCGAGGAACTGCAGATAAGAAGTGCATTAGAGCCTTCACTGTCGCCACTGCTATTCATCGTAAGTGAAATACGTTTAAAAGGTTTATAGTTACATTTCTATATTCATATTTAAATTCTATTACAGAAACTTTCGCTGAAAATGGAGGCAAGGAAGAGGACTTTGTGTTTGCCTCTAAGTCACATTTCCAGTACGCAAAAAATCGTATTAAAATTAAAACAACAAAAAAGTAAATTAAAATACTAGTAGTAATGATTTTTTAAATGAAAAACCAATGAAGTTCCTATTTTTATATCTTAATGTAATATTATTCTATGAAGAAACCAAATTTAATATTAAAACTGATTTTTTTAATGTGTCAATAAAAAAACATATCCAAAACAAAGTAAATGTTTAAAACGCTTACTTATTTCATTAAAAATACGTGTTTTTTAAGCATTTTCATAACGTGTTTTATAAACATTTAGAAAACGTGTAATTACGTTACTTAAAAAACATGTTTTGCAATTGGGTCCTTTTCGATTATAAGCCCCTTGCTTTGATGTCTTTTGTAAAGGTCACAGCAGCATTTTATAAGTGTTTTGCTTACATTTGAACGCATACAAAACGCTTACTTTTATATGTAAATGCTGGCTGGGTATATGTGGGCACACTAACAAGATGCATCACATCTGGCATCACTGTTTGTCAGTTATTCTATTATTTTTCTATGTATATTTATTTTATATTTACAGTTTCCAACTAAATTCCTATTCTTAGCTTATAGTTTTAAGAAGCGTCACTTTTTGTACAGACGCCGTCAAGAGTACAAGTGTTTAAGATCTCTTTAATAAATAATCGTTTTAATACTAAATGTGGTGTCTTAATATTTCCACATATATTATATATTATACAATTGATATATTTGAACCCCACGTATATTTATATCTAAATGTATAAATTTAAAGTGAATCAAGGGATTTTGGGATTTTGCGGTAGCCCTTTATTTTAAGATAAAGGTGAAAAGTTCTTAATTTCAAAATTGAATTATTATACTTTTTTCGCAATTTTTTCGATCTGTTTTTGCGATTATCGGTCGTTTTTTCGCAATTTTTGTCGATTTTCGTCCGGACATTTTCCGATTAAATTACTTTATTGTGCTATTGCTCATTTTGCGCATTTATTGGTTTGGCTTTCGTATACTTGGGAATCGATACTATTTTTTTTTTGTTTTCGTAACCGATTCCAAATATATTTGTTGCCAACTTTTATTACATATTAGTTTGGCTTTCGTATATTTGGGAATCGATATCGTCGATATTGTCGATTCTTAATATATTTGTTGCCAAACCTTATAGTCTTTCTTTTCGGAAATTTAATTTAAACAAGCAAAATGAGCAAGCCAAAGCCAACGCTCGCAAACCTGTCTCCAAGTAAGGAGTTGATGGACTTAAAGTCGTTAAGGCGTCAAAGAACGGTTGCGAAAAGTAGTATTTTGCGCATTAAAACGGGCCTTCTCGAAAAAACTATGTCTTTAGATCCAATGGAATTGGAATGTCGTCTCGATATATTGAATTCACATAGTGAAAAATTAATGAAATGCCAGTCAAAGTTTGAAGAAATTGATGAAGACGACATGGCCCGAGGGGAGTTAGAGGACATAATCGTTGAAACGAAGTCCATAATTAAGTAAATTTTAGCGAAAAATAAAACTTCACTTGCCGAAACATCTTTTGTAGCTTCTCACAGCTCAAGGCTCCCTAAAATGAATTTGCCGAAATTCAAGGGAGAATATTTAGAATTCAAAAATTTTTTTTCAATACAATATCTAAACTTTTTGAGCTGCCAACCATCCCAAAGCCATCCGCACCTTCATTGCGTTCAATGATTGACGAAGTGTCAGCGGTATATGATTCATTGCTATTGCTGGGCTATGAAAGACAAATAACGAACGCTATAATTATACACATTGTAATGACAAAGATTGACCCTGCCACCCGATCCAAATGGGAAGAAGCGCTGGATTATGACAAGCTGCCACTGTAGAAGGAATGTAAAGCCACCTTAAATCGAAGATTCCAGCAGCTATCAGCGGAAGGAGCATCAAATTCAAGGATGAAACCCATACCAACAAGCGGTGCGAGTTATGGGAAACAACAACACATGTACAGGTCAAAATCGGCGCTAGTTGCAGCAAATACGAGGCAGTCTCTTTGACTGCCTGCCCCACTTTCAAGGCGCTTCCGGTGCAGCAGAGATTCGAGTTCGTGAAATCGGTGCCCTTATGCATAAACTGTTTGCGTAAGGGGCACACGGTCTCTAAGTGCAGAGTAGATCGATGTCGTGTGTGCAATCGATCGCATCACACACTGTTGCACCGGTATCCAGTCTCTTTCCCCGCTGCACCTCATCCGCAACCATCAACCACTCATGCCATGCATACAGCCAGTATGCCAGATCGGGTCATGTTAGCAACAGCAGTGATTCAAGTGAGGACCAGCCGTGGAGATTACCTGCCTGCGAGAGCGTTGCTGGACTCAGGCTCCCAGGTCAACTTCATGACGGAGGACTTGGCACAGAAGTTGCGGATTCGACGTCAGCACAAAACATTAAGTGTGCTAGGTTTCAAGGATGAAACCCATACCAACAAGCAGTGCGAGTTATGGGAAACAACAACACATGTACAGGTCAAAATCGGCGCTAGTTGCAGCAAATACGAGGCAGTCTCTTTGACTGCCTGCCCCACTTTCAAGGCGCTTCCGGTGCAGCAGAGATTCGAGTTCGTGAAATCGGTGCCCTTATGCATAAATTGTTTGCGTAAGGGGCACACGGTCTCTAAGTGCAGAGTAGATCGATGTCGTGTGTGCAATCGATCGCATCACACACTGTTGCACCGGTATCCAGTCTCTTTCCCCGCTGCACCTCATCCGCAACCATCAACCACTCATGCCATGCATACAGCCAGTATGCCAGATCGGGTCATGTTAGCAACAGCAGTGATTCAAGTGAGGACCAGCCGTGGAGATTACCTGCCTGCGAGAGCGTTGCTGGACTCAGGCTCCCAGGTCAACTTCATGACGGAGGACTTGGCACAGAAGTTGCGGATTCGACGTCAGCACAAAACATTAAGTGTGCTAGGAATTAGCAATTCCAATACAAAATTGGGGTCAAAACTAAGCGCGTTTGCCAAGTCGCGTTTAAATAATTATGAATTTTCTGCGTAATTCTGGGTAATGCGATGCATTTCGGCAAATCATCCAGACCATAACATCAATGTTAGCGGCTGGAAAATACCGCACAATATTGAATTGGCGGACCCAGAATTCCACAAATATAAAAAAGTGGATATTCTTTTGGGTGCTGAAACATTTTTCGATCTTCTAGCTGTTGGCCAGATTAAAAATGGTGCTAATCAACCAACATTACAGAAAACCCTTTTAGGGTGGGTTGTATCTGGCAGCAATCTAAGTTCTCCACCTAAATTGCATAGCACATTATGCCAAACTAAAGGAGACTTAACGTCAATAGATTCAGTAGTCCAAAAATTTTGGGCTCAAGAAGAACTACCTTCAGAATCAAATAGCATCAAATTCACACCAGAGCAACAAGAGTGTGAAAATTTTTTCGTAAATACATCTCAAGTATTGCCTTCAGGACGGCTTCAAGTAAGAATGCCTTTTAAAGCTGACCGTAAGTTATTCGGTCACTCCTATGAAACCGCAGTTCGGCGGTTTCAGGCCCTGGAGAGAAGGACATTAAAAGATCCAGAACTTCGCAAAATGTATCTGGACTTTATGAATGAATATAGAGTATTGGGTCACATGAGCGTAACGAACAATAAGATCCCGAGTGAGCCACACTACTTCATTCCGCATCAATGCGTTTTAAGGCCCGACAGCACAACAACCAAATTACGTGTTGTATTTGATGTCTCGAGTCGATCTTCAACTCAAATATCGTTGAATGAACTTTTGATGTAGGTCCAACCATCCAAGAAGAATTATACTCAGCTCTTCTTCGTTTTCGCTTATATAAGTATGCACTAACAGCGGACATTACTAAAATGTACCGTCAAATAATTATACATGAAGAAGACAGAAATTGTCAGCTTATAGTGTGGAGAGAGCATCCTTCTGAGCAAATTAAATTTTTCGTCTTAACAGCGTAACATACGGCACTGCGCCTGCTTCATTTCCCGCAACACGGTGTTTGCAAATGCTCAGTGATGCCAATACAATGAAATATCCACTCGGTTCATTGGCCATCAAAACAGACTTTTATGTTGATGATTTATTAACAGGGTCCGAAAATTTTGAGTCTCTAGATCTTTTGAGAAGTGAGGTAATTCAAATATTAAACTCGGCCGGATTCACCTTAACGAAATGGTTTTCGAACCACCATAATTTTGTCGACAGTGATTGCACTGAAAAGTCATTAAGCTTCAATGACAAAAGTTCCACCATAACGTTAGGAATCCATTGGTTGCCGAAAGAGGATTTGTTTCACTTTGTTTTAGATGACAATTTTAATGATCTGCGAGCAACTAAAAGAAATATATTGTCAGTTTCTGCTCGCCTTTTTGATCCACTTGGATTACTAGCCCCACTAGTTACCAAAGCAAAAATCTTATTGCAAGAGCTTGGATCCAAAAACTAGATTGGGATGAATCGATTCTATTGCGCCCTGACACTAGCTGGCAGAACTTTAAAGCCTATCTAATGCAGCTTTCATCGATAAGCATTCCTCATTACGTAAACGTTGAGTCGAGTGCTATCTGCCAAATACATGGCTTCTCCGATGGCTTCCTTTCGAAATTATGGTCAAGAGCAGCGCCTATGTTGAGTCGACATTTCGAAGATATTACATTTTGGACAGACTCTGAAATCGTTTGGCATTGAATGAAAACACATCCATCCTCACTAAAAACCTTCGTCGCAAACAGAGTGTCCGAAATTCAAGAGTTGATTGACAAAGTACTTTGGCGACATGTGCCAACGAAGGAAAATCCTGCGGATCAAGTGTCTCGGGGTTGTAACGTGGACGAATTGAATAATTCGATATGGTTTGGCGGTCCACAGTTCCTCCTAGAAGACCCTGCATTGTGGCCAATTAATAACCACTTCCAGCTCTCACCAGAAGACGAAGCATTAGAGAAGAAGAAAAATACGTTTACACTAATTTCAATTTCTGAGAAAAATTCAATATTGGACCTTATTGAAAAATTTTCTTCTCATAAAAAATTGCTTCGTGTGGTCGCATACATATTACGATGGATAAGACGACCACTAAAATCTTCCATGAACTTCAGAAGAGCTAAACATGAGTTTTCTAAAAATTGCACAGGTGGTCCAACATTCAGAATTTTCGGATGTTATTCAAAAATTGCATAAAGGTACCACCCTACCCGCAAACTTGCAAAAACTCAACCCGTTTTTGGATGAGTACTCGGTTATGTCGCTGTCATTCAAATTAATCCGAGTAGGAGGTCGCCTATTAAATGCACCTCTCCCATACGATGCCAAATTTCCGCGTTTATTAAATAAAAGTTCGCACTTCGTTATAACGTATTTACGGTTCCTGCTTCTTCTGGTTGCGCTTCTTCGAGTACGCATATGGCTAATTAATGCCCGAGAAGCTTGCATACATTGTTTTCATTACAAGCCGAAGTTGCAAAACCAAATAATGGAAAATTTGCCAGTCGAAAGACTTCGAGCACTACGGCCCTTTCTTATATATGGCGTAGATTTTTGTGGTCCGATATACACAACCTTGAAAATACGCGGTCGATCACCCGTAAAAACCTATATTGCAGTTTTCGCTTGCTTCACTTCAAAAGCAGTACATTTAGAATTAGTTTCGGACCTATCTTCTAATTCATTTATTTTCGCCCTAAAAAGTTCATTCACGCCGAGTGATGCCAACGAAGATGTTCAGCGACAACGCCACCAACTTCGTCGGCGCCGACCGCAAGCTGCGCGAGCTGAAAGAGGCATTTCTTGCCCAGTCAGCAGAAGTGAAGGAATTCGCCGCAGAAGAAGGATTCAGCTTCACCTTTATACCACCGAGGGCGCCGCACTTCGGCGGGTTATGGTAAGCCGCGGTGAAGTCCGCCAAGCATCTGCGGTCAGTTCGTTGTTGCGAGAGATGGCAACTTGTTTGCTGTCTCAAGCAACAGTTCTGGCGACAGTGGTCCAAAGTATACCTGACGGGCCTTCAGGAGCGCAACATGTGGCTGCACCCCAAACGCAACATGCAGCTCAACGACCTCGTTCTCGTCCACGAGGACAACGTGCCACCGCAGCAGTGGGTACTAGGGCACCTCGTCGCAACCGTCAAAGGGCAAGACGGCAAGGTGCGCGTCGCAGACGTAGCAACCAAGACGGGCACGATTAAGCGTCCCATCCACAAACTGGCCGTGCTTCCACTGTATATTGAAGGAATCTGATTCTGTCAAGGTGGCCGGTGTTGCGTCAAGCGACAAGATGCACATATATGTAAGGTCAAATGGGACCAAAGTTTATTAATTTAAATGAGTTTTAATACATAAATGTTGATACAAAAAGAAATTAAATTATGCAAAGTTGAACCTCAGTCTTTGAAAGCCAAATTCACACTGTCTTGCTGTCGGTTCTTTGCGTTCTCTTTTCCTCACCTCTTCCTGCCCTGCTGTCCTCTATTGACAAGCATTGCCACCTTACATTCGGTCATCCTGCTCGTCATCTGTCTCAGATGACTCCTCATGAAAGTCATCTTCACCATTTTCGACGTAACGCCACAGTTTCATATGATCTGCACTAGTTGACGTTTGGTGTGGTCCTTGAAAATCAGCAACCTTTCTAACACAATATTTGCCATGCCCTTTGATTTTAACCACCTCGTATGGACCAATATACTTACTGGCTAGTTTTTTGCCTGTTATAAACTGAGTGACCTTAATGTCTACTAAATCAGCTATCTGATACCCATGTTCGCCTTTTCTCTTACTATCGTAATTTGATTTGTATGCATTTTGTGCTTTTAAAATTTGCTTTCGGTCCTCTTGTCGAATCTTGTTGCGTTCATCTTGCATACCTTCTAGTACCCCTTCTTGCAGTATCTTTAGCAACTCGCTATCTGTTTCGTTGCGCATCTTCACACCGAACACAATTTCAAATGGTGTAAATTTTGTCGAACCGTGAATGTGAGAATTAATGGCCCGCTGTACTTGTGACGTGTACTTATACCACTTGTCGGGTTCTGTTGCTGACATCTTCGCTAAAACGGCCGTTACCCCTTGGTATGCCCGCTGTTATCTCGACATGCTCGATTTTATATTTGCTACAAAATTCTTTAAACATTTTGGAAGTATAAGCTGTACCCTATCGCTTATTATACGCTGCGGACTGCCGAAAATTGTCACCCATGACTCAAGGTGTTCAACAACTTCTTGTGTTTCTGTAGTTTTAGTAGGATATATCCAAGTATATTTGGAAAAACCATCCACGACAGCAAAAATATATTTGTAGCTCTTTGATGTCGCATCCGATGTACCCAAATGGTCAATATGAAGCGTAGATAGTGGAAAATCACCTTTGTCGATGCAATTTAGAAAATCATCTTTTTTACCCAGCTTCTGGTTATACATTATGCATTCTATACAGTTTTTGATAGTCTGCTGAACTTTCTTTTCGAGATGTGGGATAAAATAGTTCTGCCGTATAGCATGTATGGTTTTTTTACACCCCATATGCCCAAATCTGAGCGTCTCCTTTATTATTTCGCCCTCCATCTTCTTCGGAACCGCCAATAAGTCTTGCCCGTCAACTTGCTTGTAGATTAACTTGTTTTTTATTTTATAATCGCCGTACTGCTTTGTTTTTAGGATCTCTGCCACAGCTGCCAAATGTTCATCTTTCGTCTGGGCCTTTAAGATCTGAGCTTGAACCTCTGACGTTACTGTCATCACGGGAAATCGACTTAAGCTGTCCACGTGTTTCATCCTGCTTCCGGCGCGATGCTCTATATTAGATGAAAAGTCCTGAAGATACATCACCCATTGCACCACTTCACGTGGCATACCTTTTTTTCCGTTTGTCTGCTTGAAAGCCGCACAATCTGTCACCAAGGTGAATTCTGTGCCCATCAGGTAGTGACACAAGTAGTGCTTAATAAGCTGCTTCAACTTCAAGGAAATAGCTGTGTAATTTTTCCTCTTGTGGGGAAGTCTTTTTACTCCAATAGAAAACAGGATGCCACTTTCCGTCATGCTGCTGCAAAAGTGTTGCACCAAAGCCATGTTTCGATGCATCGACATGTAACTGCGTATTAGAATTCTGCTTGTATATTTGTAAAACTGGTTCTGACGTGAGTGCCGACTTCAGGTAAATGATCGCTCTAACCTCTCGCTCTCCAATCTGAAATACTGGATCTCTTTTAAGCAGTTCTGTTAATGGTCTGGCATGTTTCGCGTTAGCGGTTAAGCCCAGGAACGCCTGTACATCTCGTACGTTTTTTGGTATCGGAAAGTTTTTGACTGCTTTAAAGTTACCTTTCCCAGGCCAGACACGCCCGTCTTCAACCTCGTGTCCAAGAAAAAGAATTCGATTTTTTAGAAATTGGCACTTTGCCCACTTAATTTCTAGCCCATACTGCTGCGCTTGTTATAAAACCCGTTGCATATTGCCTAAACATTGTTCTTCTGTACACCCAAAAATTACGACGTCATCTACATACATTTCCATTATATCTTCGTTTATTAATTTTTGGAAAATATAGTTAACGTAGCGTACAAAAACGGCGGGAGAGTTGCAAAAACCAAATGGAGCTCTGTTAAATTCATAGAGTCCTTCTTTCGTTACAAACGCTGTATATTTTCGACAACGTTCTTCGACTTCGACGTGGAAGAAACCATTTGAAAGGTCCATGACGGTAAAATATTTTGCGGCTTGCATTTTTTCAAGTACTTCTTCAACAATTGGTACTGGAAACCTATCTTTTAACACCATTGTATTTAGTTTACGAAAGTCTACGCATAATCTGTAGCGACCATCTTTTTTCTTCGCCAATACCACCTTGCTAGCGGCCTCTGAGCACGACTCACGTATAATGCCTTTCTGCAACCATTCATCTACTTGTTCCTTTACAAATTTTCTTTCCGCTATTCATAGATGGGCACTTTGCAGTACCAGTAAAAATGCAGTAAATTTTTTTTTTTACTGATAATGAAATTAAATTTTCATTACCAGTACAGTTTTACTGATTACTGAAAAAATTAGCAGTAAAAATTTTTTTTTACTGGTTACTGAAAAAAATTTGCAGTAAAAATATTTTTTTACTGGTTACTGAAAAAAATTTTCAGTAAAAATAATTTTTTACTGGTTACTGAAAATAATTTGCATTCTCCAATTTTGTATTTGCTTTCTCAAGTCATTTTTTAAACTATGAAATACTGCAACATCCATTGGTTGCAGCAAGTGCGTCGAGTTTGGAAGAAGCGCTATAAGTATGATTCGTTGCTTCTTGCAAAACTCAATAGGATGCAGCGACAAATGTGACGTCTGCCCATCCAAAAATAGTACGATTGGGAGTTGTATATTTTCTTTCAGGATGAAGGGATAAAAGACATTTGTTATATATTCATAAAATGTTTCGCAGGTCATCCAGCTTGAATCCGACTTTCCAATAGCCCAATCAGAAGGAAATTTGGAAAGTATGTTGGTTGGAAGTCTTTTGTACTGAAAGAGAGCAAAAGTTGGCATCATTTTACCGGAAGCGGAAGCTTCTATGCATAATGTAAGACATTCTTTATCATCTTTGCCAGATCTGAAGTATACATGCTTTGAACCCCGTTTTGTCAAAACTGCTTGACCTTTTGGACAAAGAAAAAACGCGGACTCATCACAGTTGAAGATTCGTGTTGAATCTTCTAAAACATCGAGACAATTGTTATTTTCAAAGAATTGATATACTCTTTTAAACCAACTTCTTATGGAAGATTCTGTTACCGATGCACGAGAAACTGTTAAGGATTGCGAAACACGTTGACTCAAAAAACGATAGGACGGAAATTGATCTTTAAACAATTTATTGAGTTTACTTTAAGCTAAGAATTTAAATATATATTAAAACTCAATTTTCAACCCCAAAACAAAGTAAAACGAAATATGATATATGTTCCTGATTCCGTTTCATAGCACGTAGATCGGTACAAGTGAAATTTCAATGTACCAAATTCCGTTCTAACTTTTCATTTAACATTTTTATGAGTTTATTATATAAAATTCATATTAAAACATATATTTGGTAAAAAATGCTATAATGTACAAATATTTTAGTATATATATGTATATATATGCACTTACCCAATTATAATATCAGTCTTAAATAATTTTTACACAACTCTTAGCACTTTTCACAACAAAACTTGTTAATTATCACCACCGCGCTAGGCAACTGCTTCCAGCCAACTAACATATGTGAATTTAATATGACATAAAATGATTTATGGTTTGACATTTTTCAAATATAAAGTTGAATATACAGGCCGAAATTGGGCACACTTACGTTACATTGCAAAAAATAAAAAATTAAATATATTTAAATGAATGCATTAAATTTCAATAGTGATGATTATAATAATGACCAAGATTTCGTTGGCGAACAAAATATTCCAAGTTGTTCAAACGGTCGGAACTCACAAATAAGTCACAATATTATGAGATATGACAATTTAAGTGAAAGTTCAAGTACACCAGATTCGTTGACAAATGAAGAATTGGTTGGTGTCAATAAGATTCTCTTTAGTGAGAAATTTTTCAAAATTGTGGAGACGGTGCGTTTAAAAAGATGCAAAATAGCACTATTTTATTTGTTATATATGTTTTTATTTAAAGCTTCACAATTTCATTAAAATGCAGATGAACAAAACTCCTCATCAAAGGAGAATGTGTGGTTTAATTGGTGGTTGTCAAGTGTGCGGAAAAAAATTAAAGGTTCGCTTCGTATTAGTTCCAATTTTATCAAGCATTTGAAAAAGGAACACCCACAAAAATGTTGCGAGTTCAAGTCAATCAAAGATGAAAGAAGGCAGAGCGTAAGCCGAAAAAGCTCTTTTAACCATGACATTTTGGATTTTATTTGCAACACAACGTCTCCCTCTTCCACAGTCAGTAGCCAAAGTTTTAAAAAACTATTTCCTGGTAAAAGTCTTCCGAGCCGCCGTTCAATTACCAGGTTACTTTTCGAGAGCCACACTAAATATGTTCAAAATCTGGTCATTGAGCTGAATAACATTGAATACGTGTGCGTAACTGCAGATGTATGGTCAGGTGGAAAAAAATCATTTTTTGTTTACACTTGCCACTGGTTAGCTTCTAACAGTTTTGAGCGGACGTCTGTAGCACTGGCTTGTCGAAGGTTTAAAGGAACTCATTCCTTTGATCGTGTGACGAAAATGATATGCGACATAAATAAGCAATATAAATTACCCGTGGAAAAAATTGTTTATACGATTACTGACAATGGATCTAACTTCGTTAAGGCATTTAAAGAATTTGGAGTTGAATTAAGTAAGTGAAGTATACCGCATATATGTATTTAATCCAAATCAATATATTCAATTATTGATACTCATTGATTTAGGACCTATAAATGAATGTGACAGTGATGACGGATCTGACTCTGATTCCGATTCAAATGACTCGATAATTGCTTTAGGTCCTCAATTTCGATCTGTAACTCCACGTCTGTCAAAACACTTTCCTTGTGCGAGCCACACTCTAAATCTTTTGGCTTCAACCGATTTCAACAAAATTTTGAATTCATCAAGTCAGGATATTAAAGATATTCACAAAAGATCTTTCCAAAGGTAAAAATTATTTGATTAACTGAACACTTTTTACATTTACATATTTTCTATAACTTTGTAGATGCACACATCTTTGGAATAAATGCAATAGACCAAAATCTGCAGAAGTAGTTAATGAAGTTATAAACGCGAATTTAATAACTCCATGTATAACAAGGTGGAACTCTCTTTATGATTCCGTTAAGAAGTTGCTGCAACACAAAACCAATTTAGCAGAATTGTGTTACCGTTTAAAAATTCCTACCATTCTCAGCGAAGAAGTTGAGTACTTAGAGGAGTACGCAAAGCTTATGAGGCCTATTGCAGAAGCGATCGACTTCCTTCAGGGCGAAAAGACCATGTATTTTGGTTACTTTATCCCCACTATAGTGACTTTGAGATTAAAACTACGTCGTTTGGAGCCTGCAAGTTTTAAGTATTTATCCGAAATAAGCGAAAAAATGCAAATAGCTTTTGCTTAAAAGATTTGAAAAGTACTTCCTGATTCAGTCTGACGCTTGGGACGCTGTTATTGCCGCTATTTCTGTCCCTGACGTTAAATTGCGATTTTTGAAAGCCCTTTTAGAAACAGCAACGACGCAAACAGAAGAAGAAGTAAAAAAAATGTTCAACACTTATGTGGTGAAGTATGGAAAGATAGGAGATGACGCAACACGTCTTCCGCCTCAAACTACTCAAAAAACCTTCCTTGATTTCGGGGAAGAAAGTAATGGTAAAATTTTTGCATTGGACTTTCAAATAAATATTTGATTTATGCATATATTCACTTAAATAGATATAAGCATACAGAGTGGTTCCACTGACTCAGGCAATTATCTTCAAGAAACGCTTTTATACCTGGTGGAACGAGACGCCACAACAAGTTGTTTAAATAAACACCAGGCTATTAAAAACGTTTTTCTAAAATATAATACCCCATTACCGTCATCTGCACCTGTAGAACGGTTGTTTTCTTTCGCTGGTATTGTTAACCGGTCTAGAAGGCAAAAACTCAGCGATGCAAATTTCGAAATGCTTGTTTTAAGAAAAGCTAATGGCGGATAACAAGTTGAAATAAATGTTTCATTGAAAACAAAAAAATTGGAATTTTCTTTAATTATTCATTGACCTAATGGTTAGCTTTTGATTTTTAACTACCAGTAACTATTTTCAGTAAACAGTAAATATTTTGCTGGTTTTGCAAATCAAATGATATTATCAGTATTTTTACTGCAATTTCTTTCAGTAAGCTGTAAAAAAATATTTTTACTGCAAATTTTCCAGTAACCAGTAAAAAGTTATTTTTACTGCAAGTTATTTTCAGTAACCAGTAAAAAAATATCTTTACTGCAAATTATTTTCAGTAACCAGTAAAAAAATATTTTTACTGCTAATTTTTCCAGTAATCAGTAAAACTGTACTGGTAATGCAAATTTAATTTCATTATCAGTAAAGTGTTACTGTTTAGTGCTGTACGTAATGCAGTAAATATATAATGCAGTGTGCCCATCTATGCCGCTATTGACAAACGAGTAGGAGACTCACGAAAAACGATATCATTATTTTTTGGAACAATATTCAACTTAATTGGACAGTTCAACTGAATAAAACTCGGCTTATAGTTTTCAATTAACTGTTCGACAACCTTTTTGAATTTAGGTTTGACATCTACTTCATTGTTGCTACTCACAAAATAAACATTACAAGCACTTATGCTATCTTCAATCTGACGAAAGCAATACCCATTGCCGTCCATTGTTACAACAAGTTTTTTTAAAAAATCGTACCCAATGATTACCTCTACATTGATTTTACTATCTGTTATTACTAAAACGGTGTGCTGCGTACATAATCCGTCGACTATGACTTGCGGTACAAATTCACCCACCACATCTGCGGTGACGTTGCCTAAACCATATAGTGTACCGAAACTTTTCTGCAATTTACATGTGCTAAATCTTTTCTCATACACACCCATACGTATTAACGACACGTCTGCACCTGTGTCTACTAAACAGCACAAGTTTTCGTTATTAACTGTCAACTGCTTCATTTGCTCTTTGTTAAATAAAATGTTGATATTACGCCTATACTCGGGACACTGTTTAGCCATATGACCCGTGCCTTTACATTTAAAACACTTTGTGTCTTGTTTGCAATCGACCCTTTTGTGTTGTGTTGAACCACAATTAAAACAATGCTGATTCTTATGCTCTACGTTGCTGCCACACATCACTATTTTACGCATCTGAAGAACGTACTCATGAAATTTCTCTGATGCAAGTTTTCGCCGTTGCCTTAGTTGTTTATGTACCTCCGCGTTGCTTGATTTTTTCTCGAACTCCTCCAGTAATGCAATACTCAATGAGTCATAGCTGGATACTGGATACAGTTTCTAAAAACAATGCTGCTGTGCCTTTCATTTTGTTACGTGCGTTGACATACTTTTGCTTGGGTGTCAAATCATAAGCCTCAGCATTTTCGTCGAAATTAGCAATCCACTGTCTAATTGGAGTAGATTCCCCATTAAAACACGGTATAATTTTCGCGAACACCTCGATTGACACATTATTTTTGTTTGTGTCACTCTGCTTCAATGTTTCCACAAATAATTTGTATAATTCTCCAACGTCGTTACCACCGGCCATGTCTCTTGCTTCTTCTTTTTTCTTCTCTCCTTCTTCGTCAAACACCACGTTGCTCTGCTTTTGTTCGAATAACTCAACTTCGTTGACTGCTGCTCTGTTCTCACTGCTGTGCTCTGCTTTGTTTTCGCTGCTCACTTTGACAGCAACCGCTTCGTTCTTCGAATTTTCTGCTCCGTTCTTCTGCGTTTTTTTGGCTGCTGTGAATTTACTCGGCTTTTTATTTGAATGCAACATTCCGCGCTCCGTTTTTGCTCTTCGGTTGAGCCCCCATGTAAGGTCAAATAGGACCAAAGTTTATTAATACAAATGAGTTTTAATACATAAATATTGATACAAAAAGAAATTAAATTATGCAAAGTTGAACCTCAGTCTTTGAAAGCCAAATTCACACTGTCTTGCTGTCGGTTCTTTGCGTTCTCTCTTCCTCACCTCTTCCTGCCCGGCTGTCCTCTATTGACAAGCGTTGCCACCTTACATATATATATTTAAACCTAAAATTAGGATTTAGAAAATTGAATTATAAGAGTTGTAAAATATTGAATTGTTAAAAGATTAAATTAAGAAAATTTATTATAAAATACTTACCTTAATAATGCATTCATAATACCAATCTACTACTTACCTTAATACCATAATCTGTTACAATATTTAACAAAAGTTGAAGAGTTATACTTACCCCTTTTTAATACATATTTTTAATTTAATACATATTTTTATTACAACTTGTTTAAGCCGTTACTTTTAAGATTTATAGCGGGATTCTGTAACCAGTCTCTAGTCTCTATTTGAGACATTTTGAGGCAAAGTCTCAATTTGAGACTAGTTACTATTCACTAAACAGTCTCTAGCGTTAGTCTCAAAATATTGAGACCTGGTAGTTAGCAGGTCACAAAACTAAAAAGAACTCTTGTCTGCCATTTTGAATATACTGAATAGAGATCATCATATAAATTAATCGATTGTCGTTTTTTTATATTTTGTAAGCAACTTAAACACGAAAAGGTTAAAAATAAATCAATTTTACATAAATTTCGTAAATATTATGAAACAAAGTCAACATATATTTTTATTTTCATTGATAATTATGTTTTTTGACTATGTTATAGAAAATTTAATATTTGTTATCGACATATTTATTTTCATTCAAGTGTAAAAACATCTCTGAATAATGAAATGTAATAGATTTTGTGACTGTCACTTACAGAATAGCAATATCATCTCAAGTCTCAAAAATTGTCTCTAACTTAAAATCTCAAATTTAGAGACTTGAGACTGTCTCAAGTTACAGAATCGCACGGTAAGGCTTAGCAATTAGATTAAGTGAAATAAAGAATTCCATTGTAATCGAACCGTTGAACCGAACGCACGCTTTTGTCGTTACTCATAATTAATATACGTAACTCTTTTTCGCGACAGGTAATTGGAGTGTTGTTAAATTGCGCATCCCTAACTATATTTCGCTTCTCAAAAACGCTTGAGAATTTTCACACACCATTCTCCCGATTCTATCATTAATTTTTCTTCTTGAAAAATTGTGTATCGCTTTTTATCTTTTAAAACATTAAAATTTCGATAAGCTTGAAATTCGATAGTTTTTCTCTTTCTTACTTACTTATTGAAAATTGCAGAAAATGTAACAGTGTTGGTAAACAGCTGGAAATGATGCAGGGTTATTTGTTTGGTTAGTCATTGGTTACCACTGCCTATCGCATCGGTTTACTCTTTCCTTATAAATGAAACAATTGAAATTCCTATCTTATTTCTTCTGAGTTTTATTATTATTATTTTTTTTTTTGAAATTTACGTACTTACGCATTAAAGCTCTAAAGAATAGAAAGAAAGCTAGGACTATTATGTATACACATGTATGTGTATAATACTAACTAAGTTTTTAATTTATGTATATGAACTTTCCAGGAAGATGGAGTCATGTGTAGAAGTTCACGCAAGTGAAGAAAGTTCTCTGATCGCCATTCACTAGGGAGTGGCCAGAAACGATTCTTTTACACATGGCTCAAGCAGCTCACAACTTCCGGTCTTTGACCAAGTATTCTTTGGGTAGCCTAAGAACATCCGTTTGTAGGCGAGCTAAATGGAAAAGGCGAACCATCCGTCGCTCAGGTTGTGCCCTGAGTTTAGGGCCATGCCAAAAACGCTCCCAATGAAAAGCAATAAACAGCCTCGGAAAAGAAACCCATCTTTTGATGACGACCATGGCAAACGAAAAAATTACTATGATACAAGGGCATGCACCTGGAATGTCCGGACCCTTAATTAGGAAGGTGCCGCTGCCCAGCTGGTTGATGTCCTCGCGAAAATAAAGGCTGACATCACCGCCGTCCAAGAAATGCGATTGACAGGACAAGGACAGATACGAGTAGGTTCTTGTGACATTTACTACAGTGGCCACATAAAGGAGCGCAAGTTTGGTGTTGGATTCGTGGTGGGAGAGAGACTCCGTCGTCGAGTACTATCACTCACTCCGGTGAATGAAAGTCTAGCCACAATCCGCATCAAAGTGAGGTTCTTCAACATATCGCTGATTTGCGCCCACGCCACGACGGAAGAGAAGGACGATGTGACCAAAGATGCCTTTTATTAGCGCTTGGAGCGCGCTTATGAGAGCTGCCCCGCCACGATGTCAAAATCGTGCTTGGCGACTATGACGCCAGGGTGGGCAAAGAAGGTATCTTCGGCACTACGGTCGGTAAATTCAGCCTCCACGAGGAAACATCCCAAATGGGTTGAGGCTGATCGACTCGAAATATGGTTATCTGGGGTACTAGATTCCAGCACAAGAAGATACATCAAGCTACCTGGCTGTCTCCGGATCGAAAAGCCACCAACCAGATCGATCATGTTGTGATAGACGGAAGACACGTCTCCTGTGTTCTAGACGTGCGTACGCTCCGAGGTCCTAACATCGACTCGGACCACTATCTTGTTGCAGCCAATATTCGCACCCGCCTCTGTGTAGCAAAACACGCTCGCCAACAAACACAAGGAAGATTCGACGTCGAGAAGCTGCAATTACAACAGACAGCCGAACGATTTTCTACTCGGCTTGCACTCCTGCTCTCTGAGAGCACTCGTCAACAACTCGGCACAGGGGAACTGTTGGACGGCATTTCGAGCTCCTTCCGTACCACAGCAGCAACCGAAACCATTGGTTTTCGGAAAATGCAAAAGAACAGCTGGTGTGACGAGGAGTGCCGTGTCGCAGCGGAGAGAAAACAGGCTGCCTACCTCGCAACGTTACGATCGACCACTACACGTGCGGGATGGGATAGATACCGAGAGTTGAAGAAGGAAGCGAGAAGCATTTGTAGACAGAAAAAGAAAGAGGCCGAAATGCGTGAGTATGAAAGGCTTGATAAGCTGGCCGACAGGAGTAATGCTCGAAAAGTCTACACAAAATGCGACGGCTTACAGAAGGTTTCAAGACCGGAGCATACTCTTGTGGAACCCCCCAAGGTGATCTAGTCACCGATGCCCAGAGCATACTTAAATTATGGGGAGAACACATTTCAAGCCTGCTGAAAGGCAGAGAACGCACAACGCCAGGAGAAGGCGAACCCGATTCCCCAATCGATGACGATGGAGCAGACGTCCCATTGCCCGACCATGAAGAAGTTCGAATAGCAATTACCCGTCTGAAGAACAACAAAGCGGCGGGGGCAGATGGATTGCCGGCCGAGGGAATCAAACACAGCGGCAAAGAACTGATAAGGAGAATGCATCAGCTTCTTTGTAAAATATGGTCGGACGAAAGCATGCCCAACGATTGGAATTTAAGTGTGCTCTGCCCAATCCATAAAAAAGGAGACCCACAATCTGCGGCAACTACCGTGGGATTTGATTCCTCAACATCGCATATAAGGTTCTATAGAGCATATTGTGTGAAAGATTAAAGCCCACCTTCAACAAACTGATTGGACCGTATCAGTGTGGCTTTAGACCTGGCAAAACAACAACCGACCAGATATTCACCATGCGCTAAATCTTGGAAAGACCCTTCAAAGAAGAATCGACACACACCACCTTTTCGTCGATTTCAAAGCTGCTTTCGACAGCACGAAAAGGAGCTGCCTTTATGCCGCGATGTCTGAATTTGGTATCCCCGCAAAATAATACGGCTGCGTAAACTGACGTTGAGCAACACCAAAAGCTCCGTCAGGATCGGGAAGGACCTCTCCGAGCCGTTCGATACCAAACGAGGTTTCATACAAGGCGACTGCCTATCGTGCGACTTCTTCAATCTGCTGCTGGAGAAAATAGTTCGAGCTGCAGAACTTAATCGAGCAGGTACAATCTTTTATAAGAGTGTACAGGTGCTGGCGTATGCCGATGATATTGATATCATCGGCCTCAACACCCGCGCCGTTAGTTCTGCTCTCTCCTGACTGGACAAGGAAGTAAAGCAAATGGGTCTGGCAGTGAACGAGAACAAGACGAAATATCTCCTGTCATCAAACAAACAGTCGTCGCACTTGCGACTTGGCTCTCACGTCACTGTTGACAGTCATAACTTTGAAGTTGTAGATAGTTTCGTCGGAACCAGTGCCACGCAATCTCTTGCCAACAGGTGCTACTTCGGACTGAGTAGGCAATTGAGAATCAAAGTCTTCTCTCGACGAACAAAAACCAAACTCTATAAGTCACTCATAATTCCATATAGCAGGACATATGGAGTAGAAGCTTGGACAATAACACATCAGATATTGTCATTCATTACCAGTTTTCGAAAGAAAAGTTCTGCGAAAGATTTATGGTCCTTTGCGCGTTGGCCACGACGAATATCGTATTCGATGGAACGATGAGCTGTATGAGATATATGACGACATTGACATAATTCAGCGAATTAAAACGACAGCGGCTACGCTGGCTAGGTCGTGTTGTCCGAATGGACGAAAACACTCCAGCTATGAAAGTATTCGACGCAGTACCCGCCGGGGGAAGCAGAGGAAGAGGAAGACCTCCACTCCGTTGGAAGGACCAAGTGGAGAAGGACCTGGCTACGCTTGGAATATCCAATTGGCGCCACGTAGCGAAAAGAAGAAACGACTGGGGCGCTGTTGTTAACTCGATTATTATCACGTAAGCCGTGTCTATGCCAATTAAGAAGAAGAAGAATGTATCCTTGTGCATAAAATAGATAAAAACCGTGGTAATAGTTCTCCACCAATCAATAAAACCAATCATATAAAGTAAAGTCAGACGGTTGTTCGAAAACCGTGGTAATAGTTCTCCACGGTTTTCGAACATCCGTCTGACTTTACTTTATATGATTGGTTTTACACCTTAAAATAATTCCATGGCTTTGATTGTTGCAAGTTGCAAGTTGAAAAATGCCACGAGCCAAATGAGCACATATACTAGGTCGACGTTATGTGGCGTTACTAAGACGATCACAGACTGCATATGAACGCCCACAAGCTAATGCATCGCAGCGTGAACGTCATGGATAATGTGATACGAGACTCTCGCATTGGCTCTCATTTTTCCCTCAAACGCGTTCCCTGATTATTTGACAGCCAAGGAGATCAGGGAATTTTTGACAGTTGATTTCAGAAAAGGCGGGATGCCAGAAGTAAAGTGTTATAATTACTTGACGATATTAGTGTGAAATGAAATTTCATTGAACTGTGCGAACATATTTTGGCAAAATAAATGTTTATGTAAATTTATTAATGATTTTGCATTTTAGCTTTTATATATGTATGCATTTTCAAAGTGTTTTATTTAGTGTTTTGTATAATTTATTACATACTCAATATAATTTTTTCAGCAGTGGCATCATTGTTATAAAAAATGGGAGTTTTGACAGCTCTCTCTCGAATCAAAGAGTGTCGTATCATATTATCCATGGTGAACG
This sequence comes from Bactrocera tryoni, assembly GCF_016617805.1. NCBI lineage: Eukaryota > Metazoa > Arthropoda > Insecta > Diptera > Tephritidae > Bactrocera > Bactrocera tryoni. The sequence goes on along the minus strand of NW_024395867.1, from coordinate 24,584 downwards.
TAATGCACAAAATAGACCTGTTGACCCTGTACCTATACTGAATTTTGCACGGCGATCACGAATAAGCCGTGCTGTTTTGGCTGAAATGATGCATAGGGTTTTTAATTACTACAGTCAAATTGATCATAGTACGTATGGATTCTAAGGCATGAAAAACAACCAGTGGTTGTTCACTTGGCTGTGCATCTTGAGAATGTCCAACGTATTTATTTTAATGAAGCAAATGTATTGGAAAGAGCAGCACAACTACCAGCGACTTATTGGAACTCTTTTTTCAAATTATGCGAAACTGATGCATTTGCGATAAATTTGATATATTTTGAACTACCAGAGTATTGGACATAGTATAGTGGTCATGGTAACTACCATATATGTTATTTATCATATATGTTACAAAATTAATCTAGATATTTAAGCCCACAAATTTTTTTTATTTTAGCCTACAAAGTTACGTACCCAACTGTTTTATAAGTTGAGTGTTAAAATACTAACAAATATAAAAAAGATAAATAATTTTATTCTTTTTATTCATTTTCGATGTTTGCGAATTTCGGAGGCAAATTTTTAAGTCGTACTCCATAACTATTCCGTTTTTAAATTATAAAAATTTGAATTACATAAAACTAATACCTGTTAATGAATTAATTTAAAATATTATTATCAAATTAACTTACATTTACAAATCGTCACCTGAAATGCAAAATAACGTAACAACATTTTCGGAAATTTACAGTGGCATGAATGAAACACGAAATAAAATGGAACAAGAGTGAAAAAAAATTTTGATATTGGTTAAAATTGGTTTATATCTGGTCGCAGAACCTGAAAATGTTGGACATATGTAATATTATGTATATGTATAGTGAATCGTAATCAATAAGACGCACAATGTCGAATTTTTTGATGATACGTTATTTTGCATTTCAGGTGACGATATGTACAAACAGTGTGAGTTTTAAGAAATGGTAATTTAATAAAACTATTAAACCGTATGAAGGTAAATATACAAATATTAGGAAAGTTTATATCTTCTTCTTAATAGGCGTAGACACCGCTTACCCGATTATAGCCGAGTTGACAACAGCGCGCCAGTCGTTTCTTCTTTTCGCTACGTTGCGCCAATTGGATATTCCAAGCGAAGCCAGGTCCTTCTCCACTTGGTCCTTCCAACGGAGTGGAGGTCTTCCTCTTCCTCTGCTTCCCTCGGCGGGTACTGCGTCGAATGCTTTCAGCTGGTGTGTTTTCGTCCATCCGGACAACACGACCTAGCCAGCGTAGCCGCTGTCTTTTAATTCGCTGAACTATGTCAATGTCGTCATACTATATATCTCATACAGCTCATCGTTCCATCGAATACGATATTCGTCATGGCCAACCCGCAAAGGACCATACATCTTTTGCAGAACTTTTCTCTCGAAAACTCGTAACGTCGACTCATCAGTTGTTGTCATCGTCCAGGCCTCTGCACCATATAGCAGGACGGGAATTATGAGTGACTTATAGAGCTTGGTATTTATTCGTCGAGAGAAGACTTTACTTTTCAATTGCCTACTCAGTCCAAAGTAGCACCTGTTGGCAAGAGATTGCGTGGCACTGGTTCCGACGAAACTATCTACAACTTCAAAGTTATGACTGTCAACAGTGACGTGAGAGCCAAGTCGCGAGTGCGACGACTGTTTGTTTGATGACAGGAGATATTTCGTCTTGTTCTCGTTCACTGCCAGACCCATTTGCTTTACTTCCTTGTCCAGTCAGGAGAGAGCAGAACTAACGGCGCGGGTGTTGAGGCCGATGATATCAATATCATCGGCATACGCCAGCACCTTACACTCTTATAAAAGATTGTACCTGCTCGATTATGTTCTGCAGCTCGAACTATTTCTCCAGCAGCAAATTGAAGAAGTCGCACCATAGGGAATCGCCTTGTCTGAAACCTCGCTTAGTATCGGACAGCTCGGAGAGGTCCTTCCCGATCTTGACGGAGCTTTTGGTGTTGCTCAACGTCAGTTTACGCAGCCGTATTATTTTGCGGGGATACCAAATTCAGACATCGCGGCATAAAGGCAGCTCCTTTTCGTGCTGTCGAAAGCAGCTTTGAAATCGACGAAAAGGTGGTGTGTGTCGATTCTTCTTTGAAGGGTCTTTTCCAAGATTTAGCGCATGGTGAATATCTGGTCGGTTGTTGTTTTGCCAGGTCTAAAGCCACACTGATACGGTCCAATCAGTTTGTTGAAGGTGGGCTTTAATCTTTCACACAATATGCTCTATAGAACCTTATATGCGATGTTGAGGAATCAAATCCCACGGTAGTTGCCGCAGATTGTGGGTCTCCTTTTTTATGGATTTGGGCAGAGCACACTTAAATTCCAATCGTTGGGCATAACTTTCGTCCGACCATATTTACAAAGAAGCTGATGCGTTGCTCCTTATCAGTTCTTTGCCGCCGTGTTTGATTCCCCTCGGCCGGCAATCCATCTGCCCCCGCCGCTTTGTTGTTCTTCAGGCGGGTAATTGCTATTCGAACTTCTTCATGGTCGGGCAATGGGACGTCTGCTCCATCGTCATCGATTGGGGAATCGGGTTCTCCTTCTCCTGGTGTTGTGCGTTCACTGCCATTCAGCAGGCTGGAGAAGTGTTCCCTCCATAATCTAAGTATGCTCTGGGCATCGGTGACTAGATCACCTTTGGGGGTTCTACAAGAGTATGCTCCGGTCTTGAAACCTTCTGTAAGCCGTCGCATTTTGTGTAGACTTTTCGAGCATTACTCCTGTCGGCCAGCTTATCAAGCCTTTCATACTCACGCATTTCGGCCTCTTTCTTTTTCTGTCTACAAATGCTTCTCGCTTCCTTCTTCAACTCTCGGTATCTATCCCATCCCGCACGTGTAGTGGTCGATCGTAACGTTGCGAGGTAGGCAGCCTGTTTTCTCTCCGCTGCGACACGGCACTCCTCGTCACACCAGCTGTTCTTTTGCATTTTCCGAAAACCAATGGTTTCGGTTGCTGCTGTCGGTACGGAAGGAGCTCGAAATGCCGTCCAACAGTTCCCTTTTTGCCGAGTTGTTGACGAGTGTTATCAGAGAGCAGGAGTGCAAGCCGAGTAGAAAATCGTTCGGCTGCTCTGTTGTAATTGCAGCGTCTCGACGTCGAATCTTCCTTGTGTTTGTTGGCGTGCGTTTTTGCTACACAGAGGCGGGTGCGAATATTGGCTGCAACAAGATAGTGGTCCGAGTCGATGTTAGGACCTCCGGAGCGTACGCACGTCTAGAACACAGGAGACGTGTCTTCCGTCTATCACAACATGATCGATCTGGTTGGTGGCTTTTCGATCCGGAGACAGCCAGGTAGCTTGATGTATCTTCTTGTGCTGGAATCTAGTGCCCCAGATAACCATATTTCGGGCCCCGGCGAAGTCAATCAGCCTCAACCCATTTGGGGATGTTTCGTCGTGGAGGCTGAATTTACCGACCGTAGTGCCGAAGATACCTTCTTTGCCCACCCTGGCGTTAAAGTCGCCAAGCACGATTTTGACATCGTGGCGGGGGCAGCTCTCATAAGCGCGCTCCAAGCGCTAATAAAAGGCATCTTTGGTCACATCGTCCTTCTCTTCCGTCGTGGCGTGGGCGCAAATCAGCGATATGTTGAAGAACCTCACTTTGATGCGGATTGTGGCTAGACGTTCATTCACCGGAGTGAGTGATAGTACTCGACGACGGAGTCTCTCTCCTACCACGAATCCAACACCAAACTTGCGCTCCTTTACATGGCCACTGTAGTAAATGCCATAAGGACCTACTCGTCTCTGTCCTCGTCCCCATCGCATTTTTTGGATAGCGGGGATGTCAGCCTTCACTCTAACGAGGGCATCAACCAGCTGAGCAGTGGCACCTTCCCAATTAAGGGACCGGATATTCCAGGTGCATGCTCTCAATTCGTAGTCCTTATTTCGCTTGCCATGGTCTTCATCAAAAAGGGGTGCTCTCATCCGAGGCTGGTTGCTTCTTTTCATTGGGGGTGCTTTTTTACGTGGCGGTTCCCAAACCCAGCGCACAAACCTATTTAGGGGATGTTTCCCCTTCTCACTTTAGCCCACCTTCAAACGGATGTTCTTAGGCTACCCAGTGGATACTTGGTCAAAGACCGGAAGTCGTGAGCTGCTTGAGCCATATATAAAAGATTCGTTTCTGGTCACTCCCAAGTGAATGGCGATCAGAGAACTTTCCTCATGTTCGTGAACTTCTACACATGACTCCAAAGATACATTGCTATATGTCAAACACGCTCTGTTACTTCATTGCAATAACTCACATATTGTCCGATGTATGCGGTACAAAGTCACCCGGAATTTCGAAAAATTTTATGTTAAGTAGATTAGGGCTAAGGGGGAAGTATTGGAATTCAACCCATTTTTGACATACATAAGAATTATCCCTTAATTTCAGTTATATATGCCAAACATTTACCAACATTTTCGATCAAGCATCAACTATAGGTACCGGGGTCTTAATATTCGATATCTGGGAGCTTGAACAGTTTTTATTGGAATTAAACAATTGTTTAAAGTGGCATATACTAAATACATGTATTCGTGTAAAGTTTTTTCGCGTTATATTAAATGCTTCTTGATTTGTGTACTGGAAACTGAACTAATTAGGTGGAATTTAAAATTGTACCATATGGGAAGTAGGCGTGGTTGTTGGCCGATTTCGTCCATTTTCTTAATATGACACAAGAATGTTAGAAGAATGCCACGTACTAAATTTTGTCGAGATCGGTTAACCGGGTCCCGAGTTATGGGATTTCACTAAAAATTGGGCGGTGCCACACCCATCGTTCAATTTTCACAACTCCGCCGATTTCATCCATTTTCACACTGTCGGTAGAAGTTCTAATAAGATTTGTACTCAACAAATTTGGTTATTGTAGCTTAAGTGGTTTAGGACATACATTGTCGGGGTGATCGACTTGTGTTTGCCAGTATGCCAAATAAAATAAAAACTATTAGATCTCGGATAATTAACAATTCAAATTTGTACATATATTTGAGGGTGTGTAAAATATGTATGTGTGTGTTAATAAATACAATTGTGTGGGTATTATAAAGGGGTTATTTACAAATACGAGTATATGTACAATTGTAAACTTTAAATAAAACCTGATGTGGTTACCAATTCCCGCGTTGATCTTCAAAGATTCTGCTGCTGTTATTGCTGCTAATACTGCTGGTGGTTGTTGTTGTTGTTGTTGCTGCTGATTAGGCGCCTGTTTGTCCGTTCCGTTCACTGTGGTGATTGGTTTGATTGTGTCTTTTTGTTTCGTTGGGTGCTTCGCTGTTATGTTGGCGCTGTTGGGTGTTTTTTGCATTGTCCTCTAATTCGTATTTAGACGAGTTAGGAGGACAATGCAGGGATGTGTTCATTTGGTATGAACATCCCGGCCGCCTTGCAGTGTCTGCGAATAAAAAGATTTTAGATCTATTTTGAATTGGGTAAATGACTAATGTTATGAACGGGTTGGAGGTATACTTGGGTTTTAAATCGCACAAGCACCGGTTAAAGTCCAACCGAGTGCGGTGTTTTGTGCGATCACGGTGCTGTTATCGGGGTTGAATAAGCCGGGTTTCATCAATCTTGGGTAGATGTCAGCTCCCAGTTCCAACATGATTTTGTCGTCTTTCCAAAATGTAGGGTCGGCTAGGACTAAGTGGTCGAACTTTTTAATGATTTCGCCACTTAAGTCACGATTATAGGGTCGGGTCGGTAAATCATGCGTCAATAGGCAGTTAACTTCGGCGTGCCAGTCGGAATCAGTTAGTGATCCGATTACGACTTTACATATACGATACGAGTCGAGGTACGTTTTCGTCAGACTCTGGACCAGTTCTGACGCAATCATGGTCACTTTTATGGTCGGGTTTATTATGGCTCGTATTTTGTGCCATTTGTCATCGTGTTTCACTTTGACCATGACGGTTGGGATAAGGGTCGGCTTGGCCAGTAACGTGGGTAGATCCTCTTGTCCGTGTAATCGCTTTTTGCCTTTTGCTGTTTTCTTTTGCTCTTCGCAAAACAATCTGGGGTGTCCATGTAGGGTTGAATGGTGTTCCCCGTTACACGTGGCACATCGTTTTTTACTTGTGCTCTTTTGGGTGGAATGCGATCTGGCCAAGCAATTGACGCAATACTTATGTTTAACGACTGCGTCAAACTTTTCGCTAATGTTCATTATGGTGAATTTTGAACACGTTACCAGTCGATGGTCTTTTTTACACAATCCACAGGCGACGTGTTTGTGCGTTCGCTTTGATGAACGGCTGATAGTACGCCGGGCTGTGCGATGGGTACTTCCTCGTTCTTCTCTATTAGAGGAACGGCTGATGGTACGTCGGGCCGTGCGATTCGTATTTCCACGCTCCTCTCGAATGGGGGAAAGGGTCGCTTTAAAGCGATGCAGGCGTCTTGCCAGGGTTCCTTCGTCGGAGAGTGGGCTGATGCTACGAGTCGAGCTGAGGGATCGGCGGCTGCAAATGGACTTCGTACTGCTTTGAGGGGCCATGTCACTATAAGGAAATAAGATTAATTATTTGGTAAAGTGACTATTTTGGATATTGGGCGTGTAATTATTCCCTGAGAGGTACGTATGTCAACTATTCTTGTTTTGTTGTCTGCACCGAGATACGTTTTTTCGATGCGACCAAGTTTCCACTCATTTGGGGGTAGAGTTTCTTGACGTATAACTACCATATCGTTTACGTCTATGTTGCGTTGAGGGTATTTCCACTTATATCTTTTGTGGAGTTCTTTCAAATATTCTTCTTTCCATCGTTTGCAGAAGTGTTGATGGAGTATCTTCAGTTTCTGCCATCTTTGAGCGATGCTTAGATGTGCATCTTCTAAGTTAGGTTCTGCTGGGATTAATAAAGGGGTACCTATTAAGAAATGACCTGGAGTTAAAGGTTCTAAATTTGTTGGGTCTTCACTTAATGGGCTTAAAGGGCGAGAATTCAAGCAACTTTCGATTCGGGTTAAAAGGGTTGCTAGTTCTTCGAAAGTGAATTTCTGGTTCTGAGACACCTTTTCAAGTGGCTCTTTAAACTTTTCACTCCTGCTTCCCAGAGTCCACCCATGTGTGGAGCTCCTGGAGGATTAAAGTGCCAGTTGATGTTTTGGTGTGCTTCACTAGCTGTTAATTGAGTTTTCAATGACTTCATGAATTCTCGCCGATCTTTAATTAAAAGTTTAGACGCTCCAACGAAATTAGTTCCATTGTCCGAATAGAGATCGGCGGGACATCCGCGCCTGGAAAAGAAACGATGCGAATGCGGCCATGAATGCGTTGGTGGTGAGATCACTTACTGGCTCTAGATGTATTGCTTTGGTTGCAAAACAAACAAATACGCATACATAACCTTTTGTGATCAGACATGCTCTGCCGGTGTAATTTTTATGTCATAGGGACCGGCGAAATCGATTCCTGTTGCTGCGAATGGACGGGTTAAGGTGGTACGTTCTGCGGGTAGTGCTGCCATAATCTGAGTAGTGTTACGCTTTTTGTGCAAAACGCAAGTTTTGCACTGATGAATAATTGTAGACTTGATGAGGGTTTTCAGCTTCAGGTATCCAGAATTCCCGAACGCATAAGTCGTAAGACTAGCTGGTTGCCGCCATGAAGGGTTATTAGATGGGTAAATTGGGTGAGTAGTTTGGCTAATCGACTGCTATAGGGTAATATAATCGGATAACGTTCGTTGTATGATAATGCCGCTGAATTGCTCAACCGACCGTTAACTCGCATTATTCCTTTGGGATCGATTAAAGGGTTTAGTGTCAAAATTGTACTTTTTTGGGTATGCTGGTTTTCTGGGTTAAGGCTTCATACTCTTCTTGGAAATACTTCTTTTGGGATAAAATAATTAGCTTCGTGCGGGTAGTGTTGAACTCCTCTGGAGTTATTTCCAACGTCGTGTATGACTGTTGTGTTTTATTGGGTGACGCATTCGAACAGAATCGTAACAAATATGCTACAACTCGAATGGCTTTGGGTAAGGACGAGAATCTATCCAGGATATCCTCTTGTGTTGTGTTCACGAAGGTCTTGATTGGCCGGAGTTCCAGTGTTGTATCGCTTGATTTTTTGGTAACTGGCCAGTGTATTGGGTCGAGTGTTAGCCATTGGGGTCCGTGCCACCAGAGGTTATTATTAACCATTTCCAGAGGTGTGCTTCCGCGAGTAGCTAGATCTGCTGGGTTGTCTTGACTTTCGACGTGAGTCAATTTTTGGTTCCAACCTTTTCTGCGATTGTGGCAATTCGGTGGGATACAAAGGTTGTCCATGTACATGGGGGTTTGCTAAGCCATGAAAGAACAATTGTGGAATCCGTCCAAAGGTGAGTACGGTATTGGGTTATACTTAATTGGGGTAGTGTTGCATCCACGAGATTCGCCAGAAGAACTGCTCCGCAAAGTTCTAGCCTTGGTAATGATATAGTTTTTATTGGGGCCACACGAGTCTTGGATACCAAAAGGGTTGTCCAGGTATTTGCGTTTGTAGAAACACTGATATATAGGGCTGCTGCGTAGGCCTTTTCAGATGCGTCAGAGAATCCATGAAATTGATGATCGCCGATGTCGAAAAGTGGGTCCATCGAGGAATTTCAATGAGATTTAGGGAATCGTAGTCCTACCATATGATATTTTCCATCGATGGAGGGTTAAGGGTTTCAGACATTCATCCCAATCGGATCCTATCAAGCCAGATCCTGTTGCATTATTATTTTTGCTGTTGTGACTACAACAGGGCTGAGCCAACCAGCTGGGTCAAACAATTTTGCTATGATCGATAGTACTTCTCTTTTAGTATATGACGTTTTATCCTGAATAGGGTTGATGAGAAAAAAGAAAGCATATTTTTTTGCATTCCATCTGATTCCTAGTGTTTTTGTGTTATTGGATTCTGGTAAACTGAGTGTGTTGGTATCCAATAGATGTTCTTGTGGGATTCCAGATAAAACTTTTGGGTCATTTGAGGTCCATTTGCGTAGAGCGAATCCTGCGGACTTCAAAGATGAAGTGAGTTCATCTCGTGCCAATATCGCTGTTGGTATGTCATGTGCTCCTGCAAGTACATCATCAACATACATTCCGTTTCAAAGTATCTCTGCTGCCAGTGGGTGGGTTCCTTGTACATCATCCGCTAATTTGCGGAGGGTACGGATAGCTAAAAATGGAGCACAGTTAATGCCAAACGTAACAGTTTGTAATTCAAAATCTTCTATAGGGTCGTTAGGGGATTTCCTAAATAAGATTCTTTGAAACGGAGTGTATCTGCTTTCAACGAGTATTTGACGATACATTTTTTGGATATCTGCGTAGGATTACGAGGTCTGTTTGCAGAATGGGTCCAGTATATAGTACATCATTGAGGCTGTTCCTGTTCGAGGTGGGGCATGATGCGTTGAATACCACTCGCAGTTGAGTCGTTATGCGATCCGGTTTGATGACTGCGTGATGTGGCAGATAATACGTTTTCGTATTATCCGCAGGGTCGTATTCAACTTTGGTCATATGACCGAGTTCCAAATACTCGTTGATGACCTTGTCGTATTCCGCTTTTATTTCGGGTTTTCTCGACAATGATTTTTCATTTCTTAGAAATTGAGCTAGAGCTATGTGTCTTGAGTTGCCCAATTCTATGTTTTCTGGGGTTTTAAAGGGGAACGTTACCACATAGCGCCCATCTGAGTTTCTGTGGGTCGTATTTTTATAAATTTGTTCACAAACTATATCTGAAGTTGATGGTAGAGGCTTCCTTGGAACTTCTTCAACTTCCCAAAATTGTGTGAGCAACTTGTCTGGGGTCATCTTATTAAAAAATGACATTATCGAGGGTGATAAGGGTTTTTCTGGTGTGGGTCCGGATAAAATCCATCCGAATTCCGTTTCTTGGGCTAGAAGGATCCCGAGTACATTTTTCCGTTTGGGTAGTTTCAAACCGCATAAGAATATTAAGATGGGGTCCCAGCTGCTTGTGTCTATGTACACGTTGTGCAGATTTGTGAGACAATTGTTGACGGTCCTCTGAAGGTGTTTAATCGCGCTTCCACTTTCTTGGGTTGCTTGTGGTAAGTTGAATAAAATCTTCAATTGCGCGTTGACCTGAACTCGTTTGTTCTCGTATTGGGATACCAGGTCTCTCCATGCCATCAGGAAACCATCATTTGTTAAGGGTGCATTTTTAACAATTGCTCTTGCTTCTCCTCGGGTTTTTTGAATCAAATGGAACAGTTTTTCCACGTTGCTGATTTTGTGATTGTTTACGTATATAGCCGTAAACATATCTCGGAATGAAGGCCAGGTAGCGAAATCTCCATAAAATATATCCGTATCACAAGGGGGTATGTGAATTGAGGGTCCTATGTCCCGCGATGTATATTCCTCTGAAGCTCGTTCCTTTATTATTGGGGGTGGGGTCTTGAGATCATCAATAGCTTGATTGATGGATCCTAAACATTTCAAATACAATTGATGACCTTTTTTAAACTTTTCTTTGATTTTTGCAAAATTAATAGTTTCACCGGGTTTTTGTGGGGTTCTACGAAAGGCATCGTACGATTTGTTTGCCTTGTCATATATCGCGTTGAGTTCAATCCTTTTTATTTCCAGGGTATAAATTGACTCATCTTCGGGTTGGGTGTCGTAATGTTCCTCAATGTATTCGAACAAATCGGAAATACAAAATTTAAACTCTTCCATTATTATTAAAAAAAATCACTTAACCGGGTTAGCGACGACGAATTAAAGTGAAATAAAACAAATAATTAATTTGAAAAAATATTTCTTTATTTAAGTTTGAATTTGAATAAGTTAATAAGACACGACTTTATTTTCTTGTTTGCTGTGTATATTTTGAACCGCAAAATATAATGAATGAAGTTCCGACGAACGAAAAATTTCCTAATGGGTCTTTTGAAACATTTCCTACCGGGTCTGTTTTTTGTTTGCTTACACTGCACTTGCAGTCAACGTTAGTTCGTTGTTAGTAGAGCGGGTAAAGCAATAAACATATATACGTGTGGGTACAAGTCGGTGCCAAGGCAGCGCTACTTTTTTTTTTTTTGTTTCCAAAATTATTTTATTTATTGTATCTGCTTTTTATTAAAGCCCAACAATAAGTAATAAAATCTTAAATCTATTTAAAAACTAGACAGACTCAAGCAAGTGATTGAGCTGTTTTGGTGATACGTTGCTCCTTAGTACGCTGGCATATCTCTTCTTTTAAGTCGTGTTTGATCGCAGGAATGTACCAAAGCATTAGCCAGAGGGTTTGGGTGATCTCGGAGTTTAGATATATATTTAATTCTGCTGTCTTCTACTTATTTTTTTACCATAGGAATACCAAGGTCTTTATGGATATTTTCGTTACGCATGTACCATGGTGAACACGTGATTGTTCTAAGCATTTTTGATTGAAACCTTTGTATTAGATCAATATTAGTTGCACAGGTCGTACCCCACAGTTGAATGCCATACAATCGGCTTTATGACCGCATTATATAAAAGCACTTTGTTGTCTAGGCTAAGTTTGGAGTTTTTATTTAAAAGCCAATTTAAATTTGCAGCTCTACTTTTCATACATGTTATTTTACTAGAGATATGTTTTCTCCACGTGAGCCTTCTATCTAGGTGAATACCAAGATATGTTACTTCGTTCGCTTGGGGTACTAAAATATTGTTATTTTTACTGCCGGGCACATCTTTGGTCTTAGCGAAAATGTAATATGCTTACACTTCTGTTCATTCACATTTATACGCCAGTTCGTTAGCCATTCTTCGACAGAACTTAAATGCTTCGCTAATATTAGTGATGCTAAAATGTGGCATTTGTTACGGCCACTATAGCTGTGTCATCCGCAAAAGTTGAAATTAATACATTATTAGCTGTTGGAAGATCTGCTGTATATAGGATGTATAGTGTTGGGCCTAAAACACTGCCCTGGGGTACACCAGCCCTTAACTGTCGTTCATCAGATATGAAATCCCCCACTTTTACCATAATTTTTTTATTTTTTAAATAAGACTCCAATGCTCTATACAATTCTAAAGGTAGAATTTTTTTAATCTTATACAAAAGGCCCTCATGTCACACCTTATCAAACGCCTGAGCTACATCTAAAAATATTGCTGAACAGAACTTCCGGTGCTCAAATGCTTTCTTTATTTCTTTAGTAATTCTATTTACTTGGTCTATTGTGCCATGTTTCGGACGAAATCCAAATTGACGCACGGGTATTGTATTATTTACGTGGAGAAAGGAGACATCTTTGATAGTAATACTTTTTCAAATACTTGTGAAAGATAGGGTAGAAGACTGATTGGTCTGTATGAAGACGGCTGTGTTAAGTCTTTCCCAGGTTTATCTATCAAGATAATCTGCGACTTTCTCCATGAAATTGGATAGTATCCGAAACTAAGAATTGCATTGAAGAGCAAAGATAGCACCTCTACAGCAATAATTGGTAACTCAATTAGCATTTTTGGGGAAATTTTATCATGTCCCGGCGACTTTTTTGGATTAAGTTCTTTGATGATACCAATAATTTCACAAGGTAAACTCTTTAGCTGTGTTGGGTAAGATTGACAGCTTAAAGTTGTTCTTTGGCAAATTGGGTTGAAATACCTTTTCTAGGTGGTTTGCAAAGCAATTAGCCTTTTCCTCGTCACTTCGAGCCCAATTTCCACCCAAGTCCCGTATAGGCATGTGGGAGTCAGTTGGTGGCTTCATGGACTTTTAGGGAATTTGGCTTGTTTGAATTTGGACACAGCTTCTTTATATACATTTCGGTGTTCAATTCTTCCTCACGTTTGAGCGCTTTTTTTAATTTACGTACAGCAGCTTTCAATTGAAGCTGAGTGGAAGGGGAGCGATTTATCTGCCATTCACGTCTTGCACGCCTTTTTTCATTTACAAGCATTTCTATTTCTTTGTTAGAGATTTTTCTGAAACCAAGCGGATTATAGGTTTTGTTTGGTGTTGCTAAGACAGCTGCGCTGGTTATTACATCATTCACTTCTCTTATGCTTTTCGTCAATATCTCTTCCTGTATTTATTTTGTACTCAATATTAATGTGGCTACTGGCGTATTTTTTATATTTTAGCCAATTCGTTTTATAAGAAGTTAGACCCACTTTTGGATTAACAAATATGGGCTGTTCACATAACTTTATTAGTACAGGAGAGTGATCAGAAGATAGATCAGTACATGTATCAGCTGTTATGTGCGATTTATCTATATTTTTGATTACAGCAAAATCAATTAAATCTGGTATTTTCTTACGATCACTAGGCCAATATGTCGGCTTACCAGGAGATATTATTTCAAGGTTATTGTGCCTATTTATAACAGTTTGATACAGCTGTCGTCCTTTCGGATTAATAAGACGTGAGCCCCAGTACGTGTGTTTTGCGTTGTAATCTCCACCTGCTAGAAATCTTTGACCTAGTGTTCCAAAAAGTCTTTAAATTCGATTTCTGTAATTTTAAAACGAGGTGGACAGTATATAGCCGTAAGGTTTAAGTCACAACCCCGATTTTTAGTGATATTGTTGTAGCTTGTAACTGTGGTGTAGCATGAGATTCTAGAGCATAGTGGCTTAAACAATTTCTAATCAACACTGCCGTGCCACCATGCGCTTTTCCATCCGGATGATTTGTAACATATAGTCTAAATCCCGATATATTGAAATTATTTTTATTTGTTAGATGAGTTTCTTAAATAAGCATTACATCTACATATATTCTTTTCAGACAAAAATCTGATAATCTCTAATTTATGTTGGTTAACACCATTAGCATTCCATATACAGATATTTAGTAAGCTCATTTTTACTTAATAAATTTTGCAGCATTTGATTTTGTGATTTTATTAAATCTTGGATCATGTTTTTGCATGGTAGACATAAATTGTGTCATACACTGTGTAAGATTTATAATCATAGTTTCAATACCTCCATTTGGAGGATTTTGCGGCAGTTGCATTTGCACAGTGTTGCCTTTCACCACATTTGCATAGCTTCCTTGCATATTATTATTGTTAGAAGTAATAGGATTTGAACTTTTTCTGAGGTTGCTATAATTTCATTACGGGTGTTTGTAACATTTGGTTACGACGTGCTTGAATGCCCTGTGACAACTTCGATTTCAAATCTTTATAAACAGGGCAAACTCTGTAGTTAGCAGTGTGATTTCCTCCGCAATTGCTGCATTTTTATTTAATTCTTCTTTCTTAAGGGTGCATTTAGAAGTGGGATGTAAATCACCACATACCACACAAACACTGCGTAGAGTGCAGTATGATTTAGTATGCCCATATTCTTGGCAGTTAGTACATTGTACCGGACCGTTTCTTTTATGTGGTTCTTCCACAGTTACTCTACGATGCAGCAAATATTTCAAATTATATATTGGATGGGTCTCATTTTTTTTAAGTTGATTCGAATTCGGCAACAATTCAATTTTAAACATCGGCTGTGGTACTTTGTTTCTATTAAATATATTTACAACTGTTTTAGTTCCAAAACCACATTCTTCCAATGCTTCTTTGACTTCACTAGAGTCTACGGCGGACTCTATACCCTTGATTACAACAACTATGCCCTTAGAGCTCTTCAGTTGATACGAATAATAATTTTTGTTTTTATTTGACAAAAATTTAACTATGTCCATAAAACTTTTTCAGTGTAGGACTGAATTTTTGTTTCATCTATATTGCCTTTTTCAAAGGCACTTTTTCAAAGGCACTATATGGAAAATTGTTATACCTACAATTTTACTTAATTCAGCAACGAGAGCATTACTGCTACGTTCGCGCAAATATATTGGAGGTGGTTTGGCATTAACGACTGTGGTGGTACCCTTCGCATCGTCGTCTGATCCATTGCTTAGTAAGGCAAACCGATTGCCATTTAAAACCTCCGGTTTATTCTTGATTGGTGTACCGCCTTGAAATTTTTTAGGATTGACCACTGACTTTGAAAGACTTAATTTCCTTTTTATGTTAATGTAGCGGTCAATGCCAGTTTGTACAGACTGGCCTTTTTTATTGGTACATTCTCACCTTGCTTTATGTTGTTCTTCGCTGCCTGCGTACTTGCTGGTACCTGCTTAGTTGTTGGTGTGATCACGTTTGCTGCTGGTCGTTGTTGACTGCCGTTCTCTTCTGCTTTTGTTTTTTGTAAGCTCTGCTTATGGTGCTGCTCAGTTGATCGCTGCGATGACTCATCCTTCTCACCGTTGCCTTGTTTGTTGGTAGGAGCTGAACTCGCAGGCTCGACAAAGCTGAAGTAGGCATTCAGAGAATGCCTATGGCCTTGTTGGTGGGGCTGCGCTGCGCTCATGCTTTTGTATTTTTGTTTGTTTTATTTCCCACTTATTATTTGTTATTTTATTATGTTTATTGTTTGTAAACAATTTATGATTTTTTATGTTTTCATTTGTACTTTCGGCGTTATTGGCTAACGCTTGCACTTAATGCACTTTTTTTTAATATTTGTTTATTTGGTTTTATTTTTATTTTTGTTTTTTGCGAAAGTTTCTACGGAACGCATGAAAACAAGTCCGTTTAGATTGAAAGCTCGAGATCTACTTGGCTCTCAAAAATTATATGTGTTTGTTTGTATATGAACGGGTAAAGTGCAAAGCGGAATATGGCAATAACAAAGTTTGCAAATACTTTGTGATTAATACCGGTTAAGTAAAAGATTTACTTTGGAATAGAATATTAATTTTGTTCTTGTTTCACTTTGCCGTTTTATTCCGTTTTGCACTAATTTATTTTATTATTTTTTAATAAATTTGAATTTGGGTACTTACAATTTTTTTTCCACGTATTTGTTTTTGCTGTGCAGTTGATTGGGTGGGTAAATTTTAATCCGCAGGATCCAAAATATTGTTGATTGGGTTGGTGAATTTGTATGAATCTGATGTTCCAAACGATGATTAATTGGGTGGGTGCAAATTTGTTGATCCAAACGATGATTATTGGAGTGGGTTTATTTTAAAAGGCAGAATATCCGGCTCGAAGGACCAAATTGTCGGGGTGATCGACTTGTGTTTGCCAGTATGCCAAATAAAATAAAAACTATTAGATCTCGGATAATTAACAATTCAAATTTGTATATATATTTGAGGGTGTGTAAAATATGTATGTGTGTTTTAATAAATACAATTGTGTGGGTATTATAAAGGGGTTATTTACAAATACGAGTATATATACAATTGTAAACTTTAAATAAAACCTGATGTGGTTACTAATTCCCGCGTTGATCTTCAAAGATTCTGCTGCTGTTATTGCTGCTAATACTGCTGGTGGTTGTTGTTGTTGTTGTTGTTGTTGCTGCTGATTAGGCGCCTGTTTGTCCGTTCCGTTCACTGTGGTGATTCGGTTTATTGTGTCTTTTTGTTTTGTTGGGTAAATCGCTGTTATGTTGGCGCTGTTGGGTGTTTATTGCATTGTCCTCTAATTCGTATTTAGACGAGTTAGGAGGACAATGCAGGGATGTGTTCATTTGGTATGAACATACATATTTTAGTGTTTATTTATGGAACTTTATAAGCATATGTATATCTGGTTAATGGCAATTTGTGGGCGTAGCAATGATCCGATTACGTCTATCTATGAACTCGAATTTTTTTTCTACTAAGGAAGCCACATACCAAGTGTCATCAATATATCTCCATTTTTACTTAAGTTACAGCTTGCACGGACGGACGGAAAGATAGACAGTCGACCGGATTTCAACTTTTCTCGTCACCCTGATTATTTATATATATATAACCCTATATGTATTTCGATTAGTTTTGGGTGATACGTACAACCGTTAGATGAACAAAACTTTTATACTCTATAGCAACAAGTTGCAAGAGTATAATAATATAAAAATGCTAAGAAACAGTTACGTGTGACAGAATTGAAATACGTAAACTAGTGCTTTTACGCACTTTTGAAAAATCAATAGCCAAATAGCACTTTTGCATGTTCTGATTAGATTCTAGAAGTGTACTACACTTGGGATTAGTCACAATCGGCAAGAGGCTCCACTGAAGTAGAGTCTGCAGTTTACAATTATTTCAAGTAATTGACTCTATCTGAGATTATTCTTTGATGGGTGTTGTGAGCAGAATGAAAACAGCCACATCATTCACGTGCTGAATTTCTACTTTTTAAATGACCTCCACCACATCTTCAAAACATAATAATAATAATAATACCCAATAATAATAATACCCGCCAACCGACGGGAGGGGTGCATTCGGCAAATGAGCGGAATTAGCCGAGTCATAAAAGGTAAGATAATTTTAAGCGTTGCGATCTTAAGCTGCTCAGCTACAGAAACAAAAATTTTAACAGCCAAAACTAAGAATTAGATTAAATTTAGTTTATTATTTTAAATGTTACTTGTTAAGAGTGGATAAAATAGTTTTTTTTTAATGGTAAAGATTGAGTCTGTTAGATCAAATGTGGTGGAATAAGAATTGAAATCGTGCCATATATGCGGAATGGTTCGTGTAACTCAAATTTTTTTTTTAGAAATTTAAAAAGTAAAGGTCTAAACTGGTAGGGCGAGCGGGAACGTTTAAATTAATATCAGACAACAGAGATGAACTACACACTGACCCATTCATGAGTTTTACAAGAAATATTATACCAAGCATCTCCCTACGGCTAGCGAGTGTCGGGAGATTTATAAGTTTTGAACGGTTAGTATATGGATGGAGATTTAACCTGGAATCCCAATGAAAATGATTTAAGGCAAACAGTAAAAATTGTTTTTGAACGGACTCTAACTTCCCCGAATGGACTTGATAACTGGGGTTCCAAATCACAGAAACATACTCTAATATAGGCCTCAGCAAAGATGTAAACAGAATTTTTGTAGTAAGCGGATCTCTAAATTCTTTAGACCAACGTTTAACAAAGCTAAGAGCGACTTTAGCTTTAAAAACCGTGAAAGGTGCATGAAGATCGAAATTGAGTTTGAAGTCTATAGTTACTCCCAGATCAACAAAACTGCATATTTGCTACAATCTAAAGTTTTGTATTACTTATAAAGTAGGGTTTACAGGTTTACGGGAAAATCACATGGTTTTACATTTTGTAAGGTTCAATTGCATAACAGTTCTAGCACACAATGAAACTAGGTTGTTTAAGTTTGCTTGCAACTGAGGTCTTTCACTAAAAAATATTAAAACTCTTGAATACTTAATAACAGATGCTCAAGGTGCATTCCAAAGTAAACAGGACTTTAAAAAATAAAACAGAACAAATGGTTTTTCGGCAAAATCCATTTATTTTATTCAAAATAGTCTCCTTCTGCTTCAATACAGTTTTTTGCACGGTCCAAAAGCATGTTTAACGAGTGTTTTAGCTCGTTGACCGGTTTGGCCGCCATTATGCCCTCACGACCACTTTGAAAACGTTGAAGCCACTCGCCCACTCTGCTACGAGATAAGCAATCATCGCTATAAACTTGTTTCATTAATTGAAACGTTTCGGTGAAATGTTTACCAATTTTAAAACAAAATTTAATGTTGGCTCTTTGTTCGAAGCTCATTTTTGCACCGATAACACAAACATACTAATACTTAAAACGCAATAACTTCACTTCCAATCAATGAAATGTCACTGGACAATCGATAAAGATTGAAGAACGCACCAGTCGACATATAGATGGCGCCACCCACTAGATTCAAAAAGTCCTGTTTACTAACAAAAAATAAAAACAAAAATAACAAAAACATAATTGAACCAAGATGCCTATTTAATGAATGCCTGAAGGAACATTGATTATGTCAGAAAAGGTATCGTTAAATATGATTTGTTGAGTTCAATTATAAAGTTAAGAAGTATCCCATTTTAGAAATGTTGGTTGAAAACCAAGAAGATCCAGTTTATTCAAAAGAATTGAATGGTTTATTTTATCAAAAGCTTTACTAAAATCTGTGTATATAACATCAGTATGCTTATTCTCCCTAAAGTCCGTTGATGTTATAAATTCTAACAAATTAGTTACAGTAAATTTCCCTTTACGAAAACGATGTTGAGAACACGAAATTTACTATTACTATTCCCCTATAGTTTTCAATTGATGATCTAATTCCACTCTTAAGCAAAGGGATTAAAAATGACTTTTTTCATGTTGATGGCCTTGTTTAAAATATATGTAGGTTGGTATATTAGAGTATATTTGACTCATTTTTAAGAAAGCATAAGGGAATCATATATGTGTATATATAAAAAAGAAAGTTGTTGTTAGTTACACCATTTATAACTCAAGAACGGCTGAACCGATTTGGCAGAAAATTGGTGGGGAGGAAGCTTAGAACCAGTGTAAGGACATAGGCTACTTTTCATTTTTTTATATTAGAGTCCAATACAACTCATCAAAACAAAAATTTTATTTCAAATCATAAGCAATTGTTAAAAATTCATGTTTGTAGAAATCATCTGAGAATTACATTTCTTCAAAAAAAAAACACCAAAAACATTAAAAAAAACCTCACATCTATATATATAAAAGAAAGTTGTTGATAGTTACACCATTTATAACTCAAGAACGGCTGAACCGATTTGGCTGAAAATTGGTTGGGACGAAGCTTAGAACCAGGGTATGGACATAGGCTACTTTTCATTTCTTTATATTAGAGTCCAATACAACTCATAAAAACAAAAATTATATTTCATATTTCAAATTATAAGTATTTGTTAAAAATTCATGTTTGTAGAAATCATCTGAGAATTACATTTCTTCAAAAAAAAAAAAATACCAAAAACAATAAAAAAACCTTACATCTATATAAGAAAAATAATGTTGTGTTAGTTACACCATTTATAACTGGACTGAAAATTGGTGGGAAGGCACTCAACCACGTCTCAGAATCAGTTATTCGCTGTTTTTGTTGGATTATGAACTTTCGAGGCACCCACTTTCCACAGAGCTTTCGCCTCGTTAGAGCATCATTGTCCTCAGTGTTCATTTCGCCTGTTTACAGCTTAGCAAATATCTTATCAACGATGGATTTCCCTGAGCCCAAATTCAACAGTATTTTCCCCCGAAAAACAATGCTTTATTAACACACGAAATGCTTTGTGATCCATTTTTTTATAAACTAACACAAGTTGCTTCACAAAAATGCTATATCTCATTAACTAATAGTTATAATCCAGCTAATAGAAATCATATACTTAGATGGTAGTAGTAGTATTATCTATGTATCAGCCACAGTGAAGCGTGGACGGGTCCTCTAGTATCTTTATATTTATCTGATACACACAAGATGTCCACTTCGGAAATGGTAGGTGCATTAATTACAAAAATCGGACATAACTTGCGCTGATGCGGGAACATTTTTTGGAGAGTTTGAAAAGTAATTAGAACTAAATAATTCAATAATCATTTCATTGCGGACGGAAAATTAGAAATCTTGCGTTTGGAGATGACGAAACCATAGAACAATTTTGGATTACGTCTAATATTATTTTTACTTTGTTTATTTAATTATTATAACATATTTCGTAAGCAAATTGTCGACGCAATTTAGAATATTTTGAATAGTCAAACACTAAACAAATTCTTTTTACGTTTAAAAGTACGAGATTTTCTATTTTTTAATTTACATAACTCTTTCGAAAACTACAAATTAGCACTTATTCTTTGAATAACAACACATCTCGGAACATATCTTTCAAATGTATTTAAAATAATTTCATTGAAATGGGAGACACAAAATTCAATTTTGCCACTGTAATCAATGCCAAGTTACTTTAGAAAGTTCGCAATTAATCTTCTTAAAATTAGTTTTCGCAAAGTTGAATCGAAAACAAAGGTCATGAAGAAAACAATATTTATTATAGGGGTTGGTCCGGAAACTAATAGAGCTGAGGCGATTTAAAAAAAAAATATTGAACCAATCGTTAAAATTCTTTAAAAACTTTCAAAATAGGCTCGCGATTTTCCAGCTTTGAAAGCGTCACGGAAGGTATACTCCGGATTAGCCTTGAGAGCCGAAGTGCATGCTGTTTGGATCCCCTCTGTCGTCTCAAAATGCTTGCTTTTCATCGGCCTTTTCAGTCAAGGAAACATAAAAAGTCCGGGAGGGGATGGCCTTGGATAGGTATCTGTTCGTGGTGACTCTTCGTTTGAGTCGTTTGAGAACTTCCACGTAAAATTTGGCGTTGATGGATTGACCAGGAGAGGAACAAATTCATGGTGGACGATGCCTTTTATGACCAAAAAGGCAATGAGCATCGTTTTCACTTTGGATTTGCTCGTTCATCAGCGACCTCTTCCCGGCCCTCCAAAAAAACCTGGTGCCACCAAAACACACCTCTTCTTGCTAAAGCAATGTCTGGGTAAGCCTGCTGGATGATATCAAATGTCACTGTGGCAGATTTACCGAGTTCCACTCAGAGTTTAATCGCGCACCTGTGCTCGGAGACAACTGACCAAACGCTTGTTCGTTAGGTATGAACGCCATCTATCGAATCCATTGTATACAAGTAACCAATCCTTCATTTTTCACTGACCCATACGCAAAAGTCTACTACAAATTAGGCACTTGGTACGGGTTGCCCCTAAATATTCTACTACAAATTAGGCACTTGGTTCGGGTTGCCCCCAAATATTCTACTACTGAAACGTTAAAATTCCTCAAATCTGCTATAGTGTGTTGCCGTGTTAGGTTTTAAAATTTTTAACTTTAAAAATATTTTTATAAAATATTCAAGTATTTTTCCGTTATTTAAATTCCTAAATATTAAATTTAATCAGTTTTGTCCAAAATATTAGTTATTGTAATAATATATTTTTAAATGTTTCCAATTTTATAAAAAAATATTTATATAATATTTGTGTAAAAACTATGTATCCGATT
The DNA here is from genome assembly GCF_016617805.1 of Bactrocera tryoni. Lineage (NCBI taxonomy): Eukaryota > Metazoa > Arthropoda > Insecta > Diptera > Tephritidae > Bactrocera > Bactrocera tryoni. Next base: position 2,658 of record NW_024395867.1, on the reverse strand, counting down.
TTTTATATTTATTTTAGTTTTTGTTTAAATAATTCCAGTTGATTGTTTTGACATATATTGCCAATGTTATATTTTTAATGTAATTAATATTCATGAATTGTACCTGATCTTATATATTTATTTTTGTCTAGTCATATTTTTTATAATAAGTAGATTGATTTAAAACTGTATATATAAAAAGGGTAAAAGTAGGCCTCCTGGTGAACCGAACACGCAAAAAAGATCGGTAGCTCGCCTACATTGCAACCTCAGAGGTGATGAGGAAGAGCAATAAATATGCAATAAACTTTTGTTTCAAAAATATTCTTGAAAGTTTTCATTAATGTTTTCCGTTACAAATACTTTTTCACAAAAAAGTTGATCTACTACATTTCTTTTAATTACATCCCTGTGCCTAAAAAAGGCAGATTTCGATCAGGTGATCTCAGCTGTGAAAAATTCTTGGAAAACAGCTGATTCTTTTGTTATTTGTAGGTTTATACTATGATCGAATCGCGGCGGAAGAAATTTAGTCCAGTTACTTTCCGGACAAACCCCGAAAAGAAGCATGCTGCATATACAGTAGCGTACAGTACAATCCGGACAACCCGTCGGTTTGTATTTAAAGCACGATTGTAACTGACAAATGTATGTCAAGCCAGCAAGACAAAAAGTGTTCCGACCCACCTTTCACAGTACAAGTCGGAAATCGCAAGTCATTATGACAAAAAAAATTAAATAAAAATAGAAAAAAAATTAAATAATAAAAGTAAAATGAGCAATTACAAAAATGTTTATAAAAGCCAAGTTCAATAAGAAGAATTGGTTATGGTTATAAGGTCACAACCAATGCAGCGAGCAGTTTGAGATGCAATGTGACACACGAAAAATAAAAACTCGCAAACAGTTGTGAACAAAAATGGACAACGAATAAAAACAAAAAAGAAATTTAAGCAATATAAATTGGAACTAAAAATTGCACTGTTTAAAAATGTAGCAACAAAAACAAATTGAAAAATACTGTGAAGTAAAATAGAATTAGCCAAAATACAATTAAAGTAAATTGCTTCAATAACTGATACTTATCTTAACAGATCACTTAATCCAAGTAACTTCACAATAAAGATTTGATGATATATTACAAAAAATTTGCAAGAGCACGAAAACGAGAAGGATTACCAGACATAACACTATTTTTTTCTGCGAGGTAACATAGTTTCTCTCAGCTGACCGGGTTTTTGGTTGCAGAAAGAAATTAGGAATAAAGAGGTTATAACCAATAAAGCAGAGTATTGTAATATTTTCAAACAATATGGTCAACTAAAGGTACTGGGACAAGACTGAATTTTAAGAGATATAAAATGCTTGGAACAAAATTACAAGAGACTGCGTTTCCTTCAGGTATTTCCATATACAGTTCAAAAATGGAAGAAATCGGATAATAACCACGCCCACCTCCCATACAAAGATTATGTTGAAAATCACTAAAAGAGCGTTAACCGACTAACAAAAAACGTCAGAAACACTAAATTTTACGGAAGAAATGGCAGAAGGAAGCTGCACCCAGGGTTTTTTTTTAATTGAAAATGAGCGTGGCGTCGCCCACTTATGGACCAAAAACCATATCTCGGGAACTACTCGACCGATCTCAATTAAATTCGGTATGTAATATTTTCTGAACACCCTGATGACATGTACCAAATATGGGTGAAATCGGTTCACAACCACGCTTTCTTCCAATAAAACGCTATTTTGAATTCCATCTGATGCCTTCTCTGTATAATATGTATACACATTAGGAACCAATGATGATAGCAGAATAAAACTTTGCACAAATACGGTATTTGAAAAATATGTAAATGACGTATAATGAAATCTCGATTATCACTTTATCATGCGAGAGTATAAAATGTTCGGTGACACCCGAACTTAGCCCTTCCTTACTTGTTTTTTTTTTAAAGTTGATTCGAATTCGGCATCAATTCAATTTTAAACATTGGCTGTGGTACTTTGTTTCTATTAAATACATTTACAACTGTTTTAATTCCAAAACCGCATTCTTCCAATGCTTCTTTGACTTCACTAGAATCGACGGCATCTATACCCTTCAGGCCATTAGAGCTCTTCAGTTGATACGAATAATAATTTTTGTTTTTATTTGACAAAAATTTAACGATTTCCATGAAACTTTTTTCACGCTACGCTCACGCAAATAAATTGGAGGGGGTTTGGCATTAACGACTGTGGTGGTACCCTTCGCAACGTCGTCTGAACTCTTGCTTAGTAAGGCAAATCTATTGCCATTTAAAACTCACGTTTTATTCATATTTGGTGTGCCGACTTGAAATTTTTTAGGATTGACCGCTGCCTTTGAAGGACTTAATTTCCTTTTTATATTAACGTAGCGATCAATGCCAGTTTGCACAGACTGGCCTTTTTTTAATGGTACATTCTCACCATGCGTTATGTTATTCTTCGCTGCCTGCTTGCTTGCTGGTACCTTTATTGGTATTTGTTTATTTTTATTTTTGTTTTTTAAAGAAAGTTTCTACGGAGCGCATCAATACACGTCCGTTTAGGGCGAAAAATCGTAAATTATTGAGAACATAATTGTCAAAAGTGTCAAATAAAAATCCCAAAAAGGGTAATGAAAAAACGTTTGAAAGACGCATGTCATTC
>NW_024395866.1:0-94331 GCF_016617805.1 Bactrocera tryoni | reverse complement strand
TAAAGTTATAAATTCCACACTAATACTTATAGTATTGCAAAAAAGTCGGTATTAAATAAATTTTTCTCAATAAAAAATATTCTTGTTCCACAGTGCAATAACTTATTCTTTTATGTGTCTGCATACATACAAACATATAGCATACATATGTAAGCTATATTTTTCGTTGGCTCCTTTTCGAATTCACTTCAAACTGGCAACGTCTCATATTTCATTGACTGGTTTGGCTGAATCCCTTCTCCAGTTCGAAAGTAAGCCATGCAAAGCAGTAAGATAGCACAGTTAGCCTAAAGGTTCATTCTACTTTAATGGCTTCAGCGGCATTGTTTTTTCTGTTTCTTTGCTTCTATTGCAACCGATGGTATTATGGTTAAGCAGACTTTTTAAACTTCTCAACATTTAGTATATATATTTTATGAAGTAAACTAAACTATAAATTTTGTGTCTATCGATTTCATCAACTGTTAATAATTTATTATAGTAGGTGGATATTATTTTGGCACAACTGATCGTCTCTTATTTTTTTAATTAAGCGGTTTTTTTAGAAGCCGCAGCTTCAAAATCTATCATTGTTTTTTTCTTTAATAACTTTATTTTGTTTCCTTTTCTTGCTCTTTCAATATCTTTGTATACTTGTTTATTATTCTTCTTGTATTTGCTTTTGTTTTGTTATTGAATTCGTACATTTTTGGCTTCCTGCTACCTTTATTGTCCGATTAGTCTGCTCCTCGCCCTACAATAAATCGTCTTATACAAACATACACAGATATTGTATAGATGTACTCGTATGTGTGTTTGTGCCTTCGTGCCTTCGTGTTCATCAATTTTAGCCCATCAGTTCCAGTTGTTACCTTTTACTTATGCTTTGTTTATTTTTTCTTTCGTTAACCGCTTGACTTCCATACACTTGCTGATCATTTCTGTTTTCTTTGGACTTTTTTCACTCTGTTGCGGCCTTTACCTGTCTCGTTAGCATTAATTTTCCACATAACAAGGTTGCATTCAAAATAAAGGTTAGTTGCGCTCTACCAACGTTACATATAGACATACATATACGTATAAGAATAAATATAGAAATGGATGAGGTTTCAGGAGTTACCATTTTTGAATAAAAGTTTATCAAAAGTTTAGTGTCCCAAGCTTGACAGTTGTTCGTTGAATTTCCCATCTAATTGCTGTTACAGATTCGGATAATGCTTGGCATCATCTATCGTTTGAGTGTATTTTTAAAAGTAATAGTTTCTAGAACAGAATTATGGTTGCTTGGGCATCTAAGGCAACGCAGTCTTCGGTAGGCCTTCAACTAGTCATGCTGGAGCTCACACCGCTGCATCTAGTGATCAAACAGGTAGCGTAATGACAGCCAGAGGGAGATAATGTAAGGCGGAGTGGAATGACTTCACGCTCGACATACTGCTGAGGGGCAGCATTATCCAGTGGTACACTGACGGCTGAAAAACACCGAATGGCATTTGAACATGCCGAGCATCTTTTAAGCAGAATTATTTGCTATAAGTCAGTGTGCAGAACTCAATCTCCAAAGCAACTATCTCAAACAGCGTATCGGTATACTTAGCGATAGTCAAGCGGCACTAAAGGCGATCTCAGCGTTTGAGGTTAAATCGCTTTTAGTGGAGGAGTGTATAGGAAGGCTGAACCAGCTTTCAGTGTGTAACCGTGTCTAAACGCGTAGCCGCCACTGAGCTGGCCGACGAACTAGGGGCCAGAACCATACTTGCAGTGAGGTTCCACTCTTTTAATGAGTTGAGAGAGTGGGGAGAGAACAGCTTTGGCAGCAAACAGGTGGAATGCGCCATGCCAAGCTGCTTCTGGGAGGATACAACTTGCAAGGTTTAACCTCCCTCGAGACCAATCCCGGGCATTGCAGGCTCACGAAGCACTTCTGCAACATGGTATAGTCTCTTACGCAAACTGTCGGTTCTGCGACATGGAACTGGAAACCCCAAAGTACCTGATTCTGAATTGACCAGCAATATGCAGAAGCAAGCTCAAGGCCCTAGGTTCCAACTACGTGGATAGGGATCACATCACCTCTGCATTACTAATGGAAATATAGAAAGTGCAAGGAAATATGCATAAGAGAGAGACGTTGGTGCGCTTCCTTTGCTTCTATCTGGTCTTATATCGAACATGGTTTAGATATCTAAGGGTCTCACAGTTCATGCCACTGGATGAAATATTAAAATTAGATCCCAAGTGTCTATTGAACTTCGCGATGAACCTTTGACAGCCAGTCAGTGTAACCTAACCTAACCTTGTGATACTGACACTGTAAGAGCCAATCACCCACAATTTTGATTTCATCGATGCCGTTCCTGTATTTTTTTCATGCCAAAGATACACCTCGCTCTGGAAGGACAATTGTCGAAAATAACAATAATTGAAACGAAGCATTCATTCAGTAGCACACAGCTCTGACTGATAGGAGAGGATTTGTTTGTCATCAGCACAATGCCAGGCCACACACATCGATAATGACGCGCCAGAAGCTCCGAGAGCTTGTGCAAGAACTGAAGACCGCTTCACCTTCCCTTGAAAAGTTCAAAGAAGATCCGACGATTTGAAGCCAAATTTTGTTCAGCGCTGAGGCCCATTTCTGGCTCAATGGGTATCCAAACAAGCAGAATTGCCTCATTTGAGATGAAGAGCAACCTTAAAAGATTCAAGAGCTGCCATTTCATACAGAAAAACAACAGTTTGGTGTGGTTTGTGGGCAGGTGGAATCAGCGGTCCATATTTCTTCAAAAATGATAACGGTGAGTACGTAACCGGTAATGGTGACCATTTTTGCGCCTTGATAACCGATTATTTGATGCCTGAAATTGAAGCTCGTGACCTCGACAACATTTGGTTTCAACAAGATGGTGCTACTTCCCACACATCGCAACAATCAATTGATTTATTGAGAGAACATTTCGACGAGTAGATAATTTCACGTTTTGTGCCTGTCGGTTGCTCACCAAGAGCTAGTGATGTCACACCCTTAGACTTTTTTCTGTGCGGATAAGTAAGTTCTAAAGTCTATGCGGACGGTCTATACGTTTCAATTCAGACCTTGGAGCAAAGTATCACGCGTGTCGTTCGCCAGTTACTAGTCGAAATGCTTGAACGAGTCATTGAAAGTTGGATTCAACAGATGGACTGTCTGAGTCTTAACCGCGTTTTCGTTTTACTAGACCCACTACATCAGAAAATCGAGGTGCTTCACCTCTTTATAGTTAGATTGTGCGCTGAGCTTAAAAATATATCAAAGAAGTAAGGAAGGGCTAAGTTCGGGTGTCACCGAACATTTTATACTCTCGCATGATAAAGTGATAATCGAGATTTCATTATCCGTCATTTAGATATTTTTTTATTTTGCTGTAAAATTAATTAGATTAGTAGTTCCTGAGATATGGTTTTTGGTCCATAAGTGGGCGACGCCACGCCCATTTTCAATTTTTAAAAAACGCCTGGGTGCAGCTTCCTTTTGCAATTTCTTCCGTAAAATTGAGTGTTTCTGACGTTTTTTGTTAGTCGGTTAACACACTTTTAGTGATTTTCCAACATAACCTTTGTATGGGAGGTGGGTGTGGTTATTATCCGATTTCTTCCATTTTTGAACTGTATATGGAAATGCCTAAAGGAAACGACTCTATAGAGTTTGGTTGACATAGCTATAGTGAATTCCGAGATATGTATAAAAAACTTAGAAGGGGGGGTGGTTCGGCTCACGCCCACTTTTCCAAAAAAAAAATTACGTCTAAATATGCTCCTCCCTAATGCGATCCTTTGTGCCCTCCCTCCCTTTCCCTTTAATATCTTTATTTATGGCTCAGTTATTACACTTTATAGGTTTTCGGTTTTCGCCATTTTGTGGGCGTGGCAGTGGGCCGATTTTGCCCATCTTTGAACTCAACCTTCTTATGGAGCCAAGAAATACGTGTACCAAGTTTCATCATGATATCTCAAATTTTACTCAAGTTACAGCTTGCACGGACGGACTGACAGACAGACATCCGGATTTCAACTCTACTCGTCACCCTGATCACTTTGGTATATATGACCCTATATCTGACTGACTCTTTTAGTTTTAGGACTTACAAACAACCGTTATGTGAACAAAACTATAATACTCTCCTTAGCAACTTTGTTGCGAGAGTATAAATATGCATATACATATGTATACTTCTGTCCATAAGTACATATGTAAGTAGTGGAGCAATCCTTATAACCTTAAACGTCCAGACGCTTTTGAAGATGTCACAAATTTGTTTGGTGTGCTGCTCCACAGGTGAACAAACCGGTAAATATTGTAAAGGCATGACAATTGTTTAACTGTCTGCTTGTGCATATGTTTGTACACATTACATAATGCTGCTATGTGCGATGCACAAACGCTGCTGGCATTGCAGCTTGTATTTGGCGCTGACAAACAATAACACACAATACACTTGAGGAGTGGTGGAGAGGCGAGACAAAAAGAAAAAACTAAATATAAGTTTACAAATACCGAAAAGAAAGCAACAACAACAACTAATGGATGCCACAAGAACAAAAACGTCAAGAAAATCAACAGCAAACCACAACCAACTGTCTGCGCGCATATAAATCCGTGTCCAATTTGTATATTTGAACTGGAAATTCAAGTGCGGAAAGTGGAAATTGGTATGTAAACATAAATAAAGACAAAAGCAAAAGGAGCACAGCAGCACTAAGTAGGAACAACAAAAAGTGTAGCGAGAAAAATGTTGCCATCAAAATGATTTGTTTTTGTTGCGTTCACCAATTTTCGTAGCTGCTGGCTGCGTTTTTGCTGCTCGCTGTTGTCGTAATTGTTGTAATTATTGTAAATACTGTTGTTGTTGTTGTATGCTTGTTAGCTGTTTGTGTATTTTGTTGGTGTTGCTGCCGCTGCCAGTCGCCACTGCCTAGTTGTGCAACAAAGTAAGGTAGTTTTTTCGTTCTTGTGTTGTTATTATTGTTATTGCTGCCACAGCGTGCCTGCGCATAAGAGCCCGCACATTACTCACAACTTCAACTGCATGCGTTCACAGCGAACACCTTCGAACCTGCTTGCTAACCAGCCAAGTGCGGGTGTGTCTTCTATGTCCGTTGGAGTTTTTGCTGTTGCCTTCACTTTGATTCTTGCCACGCGGTTGAAAGCACGCATGTTTGCGTGTGTGTGTGTGTGTGTGTGTTCAATATCTTTTCATTATTTTGTTTGCTTTTGTTGTCATGCTGCGTCGTTGATGGATTTACTATTTGCTGGTGCGTACAACAAGAGTGTGTTGTTTTTTTTTTGGTATTTGTAATCATATTGTTTTATTCGCTGTTTTTGTTGTTTTTGTTGCTGTTAATCTTCATATCTTCATACAATGATCTGGCGTTGGGCTCCACTGGCGACAGCTAAGCATCTGGTTAGCGGAAGAAGTCGGTTTACCATCTGATCGTACTATGAATTTCACTAGGACTGTCAAAAAAAACAAGAAAAAACGCTAACTTCGGGTGTACCGTAGCCTTAATCTTCTTCTTTAAAGGAGAACATAGCTAACGCGGCTATAGCCGAGTTAACAACAGCGCGCCAATCGTTTCCTCTTTTAGCAATTTGGCGCCAATTCGGGATCCCAGGTGCAGGCAGGTCCTTCTCCACATGATTTCTCCAGCGTAGTGGAGACCTTTCTCTTCCTATGCTTCTCCCAGCAGAGCTGGAGTGTTTCCATTCATTCGGACGACATGACCCAGCCAGCGCAGCCGCTGTCTCTTAATTCGCTGAACTATGTCAATGTCGGCTATAACCGCGTAAGAGGTTTCTTCGCCAGTAAAGAAGATGCCAATGTCGTCGTTTATCTCGTATAGCTCATCGTTCTATCGAATGCGGTATTCGCCGTTGCCAATGCGCAAAATACCTTAAATCTTCTGAACCTTTCTCTCGAAAACTCGTAACGCCGACTCATCAGATGTTATCATCGTCCTTGGCTCTGCACTACATAGCGGACGGGAATAATGAGTGACTTATAGAGTTTTGCCTCTGTTCGTCGAGAGAGGACCTTACTTCTCAAGCCTTAATGCCCTTTACAAATACAAAATATTACACACCATAACTTGATTCTGATCGTTCAGTTTGTATGGCAGCTGATATAGTGATCCGATCTCGAAAACTAACATAACATAACATCCTTCAAAAGGTTTATAAACATTGTTCGGCCGATGATGCCATAGATCAAACGTATAGGACCGACATCATGAGACGGAAAGCAAATCCATACCTCATCCTACTTCTCTTCTGCACAGACCACCATGTTTAAAAGTATTTATAATGTATCTGGCATGATATTATGTGTTTGGTAGTGACCTGACATACTTTCGGAACCTTTTTCCTTAAAAAAAGTATTTTTCTCTGTTCCACCATTTTATAGATGACCAATTAAAAGTTTCTTTTGTGAAATTTATTCTTACAACCACATGTTTCTACGTTAAAAGATGGACTTTCCGGGGTCTGCTTATTTTCAACGGGTTTACAAATAGGCGCCTAAGAGTTGTAAGAGTAGTAACAGACAAGCTTGAACTATTTTTTTTTTTAAGTTTTCAAGAAAACAGGTAATAAGTTTGAACTATTTTTTTAATAATTTTTGAAGATGCTTGAGACTTGTTTTTACATATTTTATTATATGTCTGTCCTATAATATTTAATTTTTACATGTTCCCACACGAATCTTATCTTTCACTCTTTTATTTTTCTTTCATTATCATTGTGAAGCTGTATCCCACAATAGCTTCGATTCCCTGTAGGTTCTGTCTTGTGCTTTTTTTTCAGTTTCGGTTCATTTTTGAGGCGCCATATGCTGGATTGTTGAAAAGTTACGACATTATTATTTTTCATGCCACGTCTCGTCAGTTGAAATCATGCTTTGATGAATGTAGGGTCCACAGCGACGTTGTCAAGCATCTCTCCTGGCCTTTACTCCACATCGTTTTTACAAAAGATTAAGGTCTTTTGCTATGAGACCAGCATTGATACACTTTTTAACCAAAACATTACCCAAAATGTGTTGAGTCGGTTGAAATAGTAACGATTTACTATGAAAATAATAGTCAACAAGCGTAGTTGCTGGATTTGAGAAACAAAACTGCCATTTGGAATCCATGACATCATTATATGACCAAAACGCTACTGTATGACCAATTCGGGATTCATGAAACGTCTTTGCCTAATCAAAACTATACCGATCCGGTTAGTTTTTGTCATAAAATAATACGATTTTTTTAGACTAATCGAAAGGGTCGATGAAAATTGATATTAAGAAATATTTTCTCATTATATATGGGAAATAGATCTTGTCGGATCATAGCGAAAGGATGCCTCAAACTACTCAGTTTCTGCAACAAAAATTTTTTGCAGCTCTTGTGCGAAAAACACTTCTAATGTTGCAGAGAAGTGACTTTGACTGGTCTCCCATATCTCCAGACTTGATACTCACTGACTTTTCTTTAAGTTCCTTTGTTTAGAAAGCAAAATGTGCACCATCAGTCCTCGAACCATTGTCGAGCTAAAATCCGAATAAAAGTCTCAAGTAAAAGGCGACTAAGTATTATTTTTTCCGGTATGACATACCTTGTATTAGAGCCTAACATTTGAGGGAAAGTTTCCTCGCTTGCAAACAACTCGAATGCAATGTCTCTGATGTATAGTATGTCTATCCTACATATGTATGTACATACGACCGTATTTTCATTTCTTGCTATTATTGCAATGAGAAATTGAGTTTTATTCATTTGCATTAAATTTGCATTTTTCTAACATTTCTAACACTCCATTAATTTATGAATTTATTTAGCAGTCGATTGGTCTCTAGGTGTGGCAAGCTGTTAAATGTTATTGTTCATGCTATTTGTTGCATAAATTATTACGAGGTTTCCTTTTTTACTTTTAAGCATAGCTTATAAGATTTAGCTAAAACTAAACGCTCTAAACGTTTTCATTATATGCTAATAAGCACCTTTACTCCCACGCCTTCAGGCATAACGAAATCCACGATATACATATGTATAAATATGTTTAAGTATGTATGTACATTAGAGTGTGACGATTTTTTTTTTTTTATAAAATCCCGTATGAAGAAAATTTTCTATGGATCATTCTGAATAAATTTGCCTAAGAGACCACGAGTCCAAAACCGCTTTCGAGCCTCTGATTTTTAAGGCGAAGTTTATCTTTTGGGATTTATTAAAATTTCTTCGTCAGTTTTTGAGATATCTGAAGCCAAATGTCGCCTAGATCATAAGCTTCAATTTCAGGAATCAAATAGTCAGTTTTTATGTCGCGATAATGGTCACCGTTGACGTTTACGTTCTCACGACCTTATTTTTGAAGAAATATGGTCCATATATGATTCTAGCGGACCACAAATCACACCTAACTGTTTTTTTTTTTGGATAAAATGGTAGCTCTGCAATCTCTTCAGGTTTCTCTTCGTGCTAATTGTGGCAATTTTGTTTGTTTACATGTTCATTGAGCCAGAAATGGGCCTCAACAAACAAAATTTGGCTCGAGAACGTCGTATGTTCTTGGAACTTTTCAAGAGTCCATACACGCTTGGGAAGGTCTTGTACTCAGCTATATTTTGTACGCTTTCAATTTAAGATCTCGACGTTAAAATGCCAAGTTGTTCCATATGTCATTCCGAGTTGCTGTGAACGGCGAAGAATCGACTCTACATGGACTTCGTGTACATTCCTAGCTACGGCTGCTGAATTTTCTTCACAGCGTCACATAACTCAAGCGTGATCTGTCAAAAAAAGCTATTGAACAAGGTACTTCTACTTGGATCAACCGTTATAACATATATCTCCCATATGAAAAAGCATAAAATAAGTTTCAGCTTTAATGAAGAAATTTTTTATTATTCACCATTCAACAATTGTTTTCAATTGGCCTGTGGGCGTTGTGCACTGACTACCGTTTAAGTCTTTACAACAACTACTTGAGTACAAGTACAATTAAAATGGATTGTTGTTGTTTCCCGCAACGCGTTTTAAATTTGCATATGATTAATGCACTACTGCTGAGCTCAGCTCAGTGAACACTTGTTCACAGATTTGTTTAATTGACTGATTTATTGAACCATTTACCATAAGCCATAACTAAACTTAATTGATATTGAAATTATAAAGATTTATAACTATTGCCTCACTAGCTGACAAGCTTGTTAGACTTACGATTATTACAAGTAAGCGGTTGGTTAGAAGCAATGTATAAAATGGCATTTCAGACGATTAGACTGTGATTTTGATGTCATTAGACATGATTATATATCAAGCAAATCAGGCTGATTCTGAAGCTTTTGAAGAATGCCAATACTTCGGACCGAAATTTAGTGCTTTGAAAACTGACTTCATATTTTGACTAAAGGAGGAAATCTGGCTGCAAACGGCTGGCTCGAATAAATTTCAGTCGAGAGGCCCAATTCTCGACCGATTTTTGTAGCAATTGGAGCCGTATGTCAGCAATAACAAGCCTAATATTCTTTTCCAAGACTTTAATAGTCTTGAGTTTATCAGGGTAGGCAAGAGAATTTACATAATTCCACAAAAAATGATCAAATATTCTGTGTAGTTAAGTCGCGCGAGCTTGACAACCATGCCACAGGCCTACTACGCGACCAAAAGCTGTCTTCACTCAATTGATTGTTTCGTTGGCTGTGTGGCATGTACCGTCGTCTTGTTGGGAACCAAAGGTCATCCATAACAACATCTCATTTGGGTCTACTTCGATAATCTACTCCACAGGAGCAATATTGCTTTCGGTAAATTGATTGTTTCATTGGCTGTAAGGCATGTACCGCCGTCTAGTTGGAACTAAAGATCGTCCACATCAACATCATCCAATTCAGATAAGATCTTTTATAAAGTGGATGAGCACAGTTCAATTATTGCGCGCGAATCCGGATAGACTTATATGGGTCTACTTCGATACTTTGCTCCATAGTTTTCGGTGCGCACTGTACAGCGTCATCTTCAAAGATTTGTCCCTAGAGTAAACGTGGTGAGAAACCGATCCTTGGTTGCTCGATTTAGCGTCCTTACTAGGCAATTATGTCAGACGGATATTGGACGTAGCGAAATCTTAATAAATAAAACAGTTTTCCCTACAAATACTTGTATTTGACCGGTTGTTGTTCTTGTTGTAGCGACAGAAAACATTCCTGAGATAATTTCGAGGAATGGTGGCCAGATGACCAGCCGGATATAAAATCCGGATCCGTTCCGATTACTTAGACCCGACTGTCGTGAAAATGGTGAATTTGACCGGTCATTTTGTATGACAGCTATAAGTTATAGTAGTCTGAAAACGGCGATTATGACAAATGAATAGTTGGGGACTGCATGAAAAGAACGTCAGTGCTCGACACTATTTTCATAACCACTTTCTGGGATGGCCTTCAGTTCTTCAGCGAATTTGATTTTAACTCTTTGATCGCCTGAAAAGGGGTTTCACGGTGTGGCAGTTTCAGTTTGGGAAACAAAAAAAATCATACAGATTTAAATCTGGTGGTTGATCGATGGTATTCATTGCGTTTTTAGCTTTAAATTCGGTCATAATCGCGGCTCGATGCGATGTTGGATTGTTATCGTATAAAATCCATGAATTGTTCTTCCACAATTCCGGCCATTTTCGACGGATGTTCTCATGCAAACGTCTCAATACAGTCTAATAGAACTCCTTATTGACCGGAATAAATTCATAATGCACCAAACCCTGAATATCGAAAAAAACAATGAGCATCACCTTTATTTTTGAGCGGCTTTGGCGTGGTTTTTTTTCGGTTCGTTTTTTCTCTCCATTCCGATGATTGTGACTTGTTTGCATGTCAAACTCATAAACCCATATCTCATCGGCAGTTATAATGTTCTCCATGAATGTGGGATCGGAATTCTCACGATCAAGCATATCCAAAGAGACCTGTTTACGGTACCCTTTTTGAAAAAAATCATTTTTATCGGAACGTGTCGAGCAAGAATGCTTTTCCCAAAAGCATTCGAACGGACTCGCTAAAGATGTCGAACTCTCTTGTCATCTCGCTAACACTTGCCTGAAGAGGTCGAAGGTCGTCCCGAACGCGGCATGTCTTCAACGATCTCTTGACCGTCTTTGAAGGACCTATTTAGGTCAACTCTCAAATAACTAAAGTAAATGTGGAACATTAGCGTTGCAATTTCATTTTAGTGATCTTAGCAGGGAGTTGCATTTTTCCAGTTCCCACACTGTAAATACGATTTATGTACATACATACATATATATGTACGCCATTGATGGTCTGATCATTAAGCTTTTAAGCAAGCAAGCTGCGCATTCCAAAGACGCTTATTGAAATCTATACTTTCTCAGGTTGTGTATGTTGCAGCATTCCGCAGCATTGCCAGCAGCTAACGATGTGATTTTTCTCGAATTGGCATTGCCTGAACACTGAAATTTAGTGCAAATGGCTTTTTATATGCGTAGAATTTGTAATGCATACGCTTTAAATGGAATGTGGACAACTTCAAATTATTCGATTTATTTGCGGAAAAATGCTGCAAGCAAATACATGTGGGAAACATACTTAAGATGCGTTGGAGTGCAACGGAAATTCAAAGCAACGAGAAGACAAGTGCCAGCGTCAATTTGAAATGACATTGAATGGTCTATCTTGGTTTGGGGCGTATATAGCACGAGGAATGGCAGTAAAAACAAAAGCGCAATGCACAAGACAGAATTCAGGAGATTGGAATGTCAACGTCGTAAATATTTATATATGTCTATGTATATATGTAAAGGGTGTTCCATATATGGTTTCCTTGTAAATTATGCGTTGTTTTGACAGTAACAGCTAGCTATAGCTCTTGACAGAACGTAATTTCGCGGTAGGAAAAAATATTAGTTTGATATTACTAATTTTCTTTTTTTTTTTTTTGTGAGGCCTAGAGGAAAGGCTTGATGAAAGCTTGATCTTTGAACCATTGGAGAGTTCTCATACCGAAAATCAGTTAACGACTGATGCCTGCAAAATTTGGACAAGCCATTTTGTGAGGTAGATCCAAAAATGATCACAAAGGCCGGAGGAATTGGGCTAGAATGTATACATTATGAAGGCTGGACGCTTGAATCATTAGAGAGTTGGACTTTTCGATAATAGTTGAATATTGCGATCTTTATCTTTTTATATATACAAAGCATTCGTGAGATAGAGCCAAAAATAATCACCAAGTTCTGGGGAACTGGATTTAGAGTAAAGGCGGGATTAAAGCTTAATTTTTGAACCTTGATTTTCCGCAAATCAGAGAACGACTCACGTATTCAAGACAAATTTGAACAAGCTATTCGTGAGGTAGAGCTTAAATTATCAATAAGGTCTGTAGAATGGGCTTTAGAGTATATACATAATGGAAGTGTGACCCTTAAGTCATTGAATACTTGGATTTTAGTTAATGATGCAGATCCTTAAGACGAATATTGTATAAACAGTTCTGAAGATAGCGAAAATTGATGATGATCAAGGTTAGGGAAACTGCGTTTAGAATATATTTACGATGACAGCTTGACCCTCAAAACTGAAGAGTACTGGCTTTTCGGATGGTCAGTTTAAGATTGAGATCTTTATGCGAATATTAAACAAACAATTATTTATATAGATCCAAAAATTTCACAAAGATTTGGGGAACTAGGGTTGGGGTAAAGACGTGATGAGAGACTGGCTCTTAATCTGCTGGCATTGGGCTTAGAATATATGAATGATAAAAGCTTGTTCCTTGAAACATTGGAGAGTGAAATTTTCCAACAAACAGGTAACGATGTACAGGGTTTGTCCGGAAAGTAATACAATTGATTTTCTTCCGCCGAGACAGTACTTCGCAGCCTGCGTGCACCGACTGTATTCGGTAGAGGGCGTTCCTAGATAACGAACGAGCGTCTGGTCAGTTGTCTCCGAGCACCTGGAGAGTCAGCGCAAACATTTTCACGCGACGTGTTTCTGTGAGTGGTGCAAGCCGAAAATGCAGCGTTCGTTAGAGCACAGGTACGCGACAAAATTCTGTGGGAAACTTGGTAAATGTGCGATAGTAACGTTTGATGTAATCAAGCAGGCTTATGCAGATGTTGCTTTAGCAAGAAATGATGTGTTTCGGTGGCACCAGGAATTTTTGGAGGACCGGGAAGAGATCGCTGTCGCCCTCCCCCAAAAAAGGGAAGAATGAGCAAATCCAAAGTGAAAACGATGTTCGTGGAAGTCCTCAAGAGACTCAAACAAAGGTGAATCGGGTCCCACAAGACAACGCAGCCGATTGGAAGTTGTACTACGACAACGCCTCTGCTCACAGCGCCTTTCTTGTGAACAGCTACCTTACCAAGGTCGGCATCCCAACGTTTCCGCAGTCGCCCTACAGCCCAGATGTGTCCCCACCGGACTTTTTTATTTCCTGGCCTGAAAAGGCCGATGAAAGGCAAGCATTTTGACACGTCAGAGGGGATCCAAGCAGCATGTCCCTCGGATCTCAAGTCTATTCTGGAGAATGCCTTCTGTGACCCCTTCAATGCTTGGAAATCGCGCTGGCAGCGCTGCATCGACGCAGAAGAAGCCCATTTTGAAAGTTTTTAAAGAAGTGTAACGATTGGTTCAATAAATATTTTTAAATCGACTCGGTCCTATTATTTTCCGGACAAACCCTGTAACGTCCTTTAGGCCCAATATTCGCTATATGTGAGATAGAGTCATAAACTACTGATCTTCGACCCATTGGAGAGTTTAAGTTGAGTTTCCGTATAAAAATATATATTTCCATTAATTTTTTTTGTTAGAAATCTCTCTATGAACCACCCTGTACAAAAATGTTGCCACCGAAAAAGCATTGTGCAACATTATCGGCAGCATCAGTGGCATTGGCAGCAATCAGCGATGTCGCCACCAACACGCCGCCAACCGTAATGAAGATACATAATTCAATTGCTGCGCCTTGTACATATGTATACTACAGTGTACATATGAGTATATGTACATCTATATATATGTATGTATGTATGTATAATTGGTGCCTTACCACGGAAGTACAATTGAAGGCAATGGAGGAACCACAGCAATTGCGCACATCGCTGAGCTACGCGTATTGCTGCCAGTGGTTGCTATGCCAATAGAGGCGGCGACAGCGGGCGGACAAACGGTCGATCGATCGCACACAAAAACAACAAGCCACACACAAACAAACTCTTGCTGCTTGTTGTGTGCTGCAATGGAGTTATTTTCATATCTTCCACATGCGTTGCATGCACAAGTGTACATGCCACACAGTCGAGACAGACATGCCATCAACCGATGTACTCTCAAAGGAAAATTGCGAAGCTAGCAAACACACACCAACACATGCATACATATATGCAGCAAGCGAAAAGCCAAAGAGAAAGTTATGTGGTTGCGAGTGTGCGCCAAGGGATATGAAAAATTTTACAATTTACAAGAGTATCAGTTGCAGCAGTGGTGACAACACCAACAAGAAGCAGAAGATTCACAACAGCAACAAGAAGAGTAACAGCAACGGCAACAACAAAAAAGTTTGTGAAATGTTGATTGCCTGTCTTTGCGGCTCAACGACATGGCTGTTGAATGGCCAGTCTGTCTGGCTGGCTGATGCGTTGGCTTACTGGCCGGCTCAAGTCCGTTCTCTCCCTTCTGCTTCTCTACTGCTTCAGTTGCCGCGGCTGTCAGCCAACAACTTTTTATTATTACTAGCCTTGCTGCGTCGCTAGACACGAACGTTACGACGTTATTAAAATACCGAACCAAAAGGCGTCGTCTATTGCTGGAGAGCAAAAACAATAGCAACCACAGCAGGAATAAAGATAAAACTTGTGACAAAAAACAAAAAAAAAAACATTATAGCACAATTACAGCGCGACGCGCGACGCGCGACAATGGCAACAACAATAACATCACGTTGACATAGCGGTGGCAAATGACATTGCAAAATGACAGCAAAACCGACACAAACACTTGCTAATGTCAAAATATATTGAACGACTTGTTCGTTGATGGGTTTCGCCGGGAATTCGTGTACGTGTTTTTGTTGTAATTCGCATTTTAATTGGTCATTCGCTATTAATGGGCGATCGGATGTGTGGTTTGATTGACAAAAGAAGTGCCAAAGGATTTGCTTTTGTTGTTGTCAGTAAGTTGTTGTACATTTCTTTGCTATCAAGATATCAGTCAAAAAAACTGTAAATACAAAAGGCGCAAAGGGAATATATTGAAAAATTTTAAATAAAAAAAATATATTTTGGACACTAGCTTATTTGGAAAGGAACTCTAAAAACGACGTCTTTAATGTGGAAAACTGCTGTCATCTAACTGTAAAATATTTGACTGCTCTTATACATATGAAAAGCGATGCAGTAAGCTTAGAGAGTTTCCATTTCATGGGAGTCTTCAAACGGAGGTTCTTTGGCTACTCAGAAGATACTTGGTCTAAGACCGAAGTCGTGAGCTACCTGAGCCATATGCAAAGTAATAGTTTCCGGTCACTCCCATGTTAATGGCGCTCAGAGAACTTGACTCATTGCGTGAACTTTTATACATGACTCCAACCTCCCCCACGAAGAACGACTGGCGCGCTGTTGTAAACTCGGCTATAATCGCGTAAGCGGTGTCAATAAAGAATAAGCTTAGAGAGTACCTTTTTTCGAACAGTTAGTTCTTTCTAGTTCGGTATGTAGTGGTCTCTAAAAGCTAAACCTGGACTCCGAAACTTTGTAGGATTTTGAGTACTATTAGTGTTTAGATGTCGGACCTATGTAATCATTTATTTTTAAAAGCAGAGTCTAGTCTAAAAATACATATCTCTGAGATAAAAGTTGTCGAGTAGTAATGATTTAGGGTACTGAATAAATAAGTTTCTTTCGACTCATGTCAAGGACTATATTTTTTAACTCGAGCAGATGATCTTCCGACGTATTTATGGCATGACAGAAGTACCTAACGAATCCAATAATCTTTTGGAGATTGATTGAAAACTCTTAGGTTCTGAAAATCAGAAAAAAAGTTCGGCTGTGCACCAAATTAGATAGCGTGAAAAAGGTGTGTCTAAATTGACCGAGGATTTTATGGAACCAAACATTTTAGTGGTGTTTGGCCTGCAAGAATGCTATTTTTGATCCGATCATTGCATGATAGAACTGAGCGGCTACACTTTAGAAGGCTGTAACTCAAATAAACTGAATACCTCACAACGCTGCAATCGACAACAACACGTGCAAGATGGAATAGATACCGAGAGTTAAAGAGCGAAACGAGACGCATTTGCAGACACAAAAAGAGAGCGGCCGCAATGTGTGAGTACGAAGAGCTCGACAAGCCGGGCGACAGGGTTGTGCTCGAAAATTCTTCAAAAAGATGCGACGACTAACAGAAGGTTTTAAGACCGGAGCATACTCTTGTAGAACTCCCAGACGTAGTAACAAAAGCTCAATCAGGATTGGGAAAGGCTTCTCCGTGCCGTTCGATAACGAGGTTTCAGATTAGACGATTCTAGTATGACTTCATTAAGCTGCTCCTGGATAAATTAATTCGAGCTGCAGAGCTGAATCGAGAAGGAAATCTTTTATAAAAGTGTACAGCTGTTGGTATTGATATCATTGGCCTCTACATCCGCATCGTTAGTTCTGCTTTCTCAAGACTGAATAAGGAAGCGAAGCAAATGGGTTTGGTAGTGAACGAGGGCAGGATTGATTGAAAATTTTTCGTTTTATTTATGAATTCCCGATACTTTCTTGACAGAGGAATACAAAGCTTCAGTTTTTGACTATCCAGCTTTTTACTTCTGGAGAAAAAAGCGATATTTTGTTGGTTGAGTTTTCGGAGATAAAGTGACCTCGTTTTCAAGCAATAATGGAAAAGCCCTTTACTTTCAGAACAACGTCTACAAAGTCTGAGTTTTTGACGAAGCAATTATCTTCTCATCCTATTACTTATATTATCATTATCCGTTTTTCATATATTGCTACAGATGAAAAGAAAAAATAAGATTAAGAAGTCTCTATTTATGTAACTCTATATTTATAAATAGTTCATTTTAATAATATCTTTTTTAACATTTCTATTATTATTTTATTTTCAGGTAAGTGCCAAGATTGATTATATAATAAAAATTTCGGAATAATACTTGGTATGTATTTTATAAAAAAAATTTAAATTATACTGGTTATCTTAGACCCATTGTAAGCACTGGAAACTGAGAATTCTCCAGATTGGATAAAAATAATCGGCTATAATAATTTCATCATCCTCCATGCTTCTCATACTAATTTCTTGAAGAAAACATTTAAACTTCACCTAAAATAATTTTGAAGATTACTTTTTGAAGTTTTTTTTATAGAAGTCTGGACTATAGTCTGATTTCTTTTGAATTCGAAATAGGTTTTTTCACTTTTATTGCTAAGCTAGTTTACCGAGACGAATGTTATGCGAATTCTCTCTGGAAAAAACGAGCTCTGAGACTACTATTCATACTCCAGGCAGTAAACGAGTATAGATGTGATGAGAGAGTTGTCTTTGAACATCAATCTCTCGTATGTGCAGTATTCGATATGGCTCAACTTTGTAGGTTAGGTTGTTTTGAAAGCGCTGCTATAGAACACTTACTCTCTAAAAGCACGGATATCGTTCGATTCCAGCGCTTTAGTGTGGCTGAAGATATGGAAAGAAAGAGAGGGAACTTTCCAATTGTCGATATCTAATCTGCTGGATTATATAATACAGATATATACATTGGTATCTTCAAATATTATATTTGAAAAAAATTGTACTCAAATGATGTCGCATCTGGCGCCAACTTCAAAGCTACATTCTGCCTCTCCAATTGCTTAACTCAACACTTTAGCCAACTTACGAAGACAATACAAAGCTTAATTCAATATTGACAACAATGGCCAATTTTTGGAAGTTAAATACAAAACATAAATAAATGTGTCAACTTAAAGTGTATTCATATGTAAACAAAAGACAAAAGAAAATCTACCGAAATTTATGCAAATACATACTTACCGAGTAGTTATGTAGATTTGTTTGATATCATTTGAAAGAAATACAAAAAAAAAAAACAATAATAAGTGGTATTAATAGCCGTATCAACAAAAGCGTGAAGCAAAGCGTGACCAGGCTGGGTCCGGAGGCGTTGCTCGCTAATCTAAACAGTTTACTTGAGTCTACATACAATACAATATAGCTCAAAAAAATAGTTGCCCAACTTAGGTTAGATTAGATAAATGGCTGATTTTTCATGAATAAGCCCTCTTGGACAGCTAGAGACGCCTGTACGTTGTTATGTACAGAACTTCTTGATATGGACCGAAAAGACTCTCACATATCGACAAAGCGCCTACAGTCAGCCACAAATTTATTGAGCTGGCTAATATCTAATCCACAAACTAACTAATACTAACTGGTCACCATCTGGTCGCGGCACACGCTTGCAGAATGGAGCTGACTGATCGAGCCGACGACAGGAAATGTTTCGAGCTGGGCACGACGGAAACAATGGAACATCTCTTGGGCACTTGTCCCGCATTGGCAAAACTACGCTGTAAGCATTTGGGATCCCCACGGTATGATACAATGGAGGAGGTATCGATAGTGAGGCCCCAGAGTCTGTTAAGATTCGCGTCAAGCGCAGGCCTTCTAAAGGATTACTACTTCTCTTGGACCCAGGAACTGAATTCCAACTGGTATCGAGAAGGACCAAAACTGGTCTATGCGTGGCTTATTGGCCTACCAGTTTAACGTAACCTATTTAATCCAGGAAATTCGCCGGGCTTGGAGAAAGTGTAGCAACCACTATGCTTCAACCTTGCCCTGGAAAAAGTTGGACAATGGCGGAGAAAGTGTATAGTTGTTTCCACTTCCTCTTCCTCGCTGCAACTTTGAGAAGATGAGTCTCACGCGAGGCTTATAGATTCAGCGATCTAGTGCACGAAGGCGAATCCTGTCGCATCTTGACAGGATTCGGCAAATACCCCTCGGAGGTATGTGCACGAAGAAGATGCTGCTTGGAGTGGGCGCGGCGTTGCAGTCGAAGTTATCAGGAATGCAATCGAAGTGAAAGAGGATTTCGGCATGTCCTCTTTGGGCCTCTTAATGTGTCTGGTTTCCCAGAACCTGATAGATATCTTCTTCAAAAGACCAATGCTCCTTTATAGCAGTTGTAAGTCTGTATATAACTTTCCTGGTCCTATTTAATAACTCCCAACTTCTGTGTTTGTCATACTTGGGCCGTATTTTCTTCGTAATCTTGCATTTGCTTATAGATTTCCTAAAATTTTTTGCCATTTGTTCTAATTGTGTATCAAGCGCTTTCCTGATCGCTCCAAGCGTACATGGTATCAACTCTGACGCGGATACATCTAGCGCGGCTTCTGATTTGGGCAACTTGTTGGCTTTTTCGTTGTCGAAAAATTTCATGTACCCGGAAACCGAGTTAATGGATTAATGGACACCAGCTCCCCAGCCAGTGAGCTTAAAGCCTTCCTTGCGAATTATGTTGGAAATAATATTTGACGAAGAAAGAAGCCAGCAAAGCTGCCTGTCGTCTATCTGTGTATTTGGTGGCTTTTTATTTCCTTCCGAAGTTATTCAATAGAGCTCCACAGGCCTACTCTATACCTAGTTCATGTGCTTGAAAGCTGCCAGCTGAGTTTGGGATAGGATAGAGAGAGAGAGAGAGAGAGTGATGCCAAGATGCTTGGAGTATACCCACGATCCTACAGCGCAGTTCATTTTGCAAGCGTAGATTGAGATAGTATTCTTTTTACCTACTAAATCTTGTCTCCATTCAGGTGTAGAGGGTATCCTAAGCTGCCAGCAACTGTTGAAATCCAAATCTCGCGAATCTATAATATTTTTTTATATTTCTCCATTCCCTAAATGATCTATTATATGATCTCTTTCATGCCTAAAAGTAAAACCATTTTTTTGACAGTGTGTGTATATTTAAATTTATATATTTTCATGAAAGTGTTATTGCTTGTGATGCAAACGGTGCCACAAGTCGCTCGCCGTTGTCACGCTTTTTGTTTTATTTTTTTATTTTTTTTTTGTTGTTTTTGCCCATTTTGTGAAATGTAATTTAATAAGCGGCTTAAAGCGCTTAACTTCTTTTATGCAAATAAACTCCAAACACAAACACACAAAAACAACAAAACAATATGCAAATGCGAAATGTATGTTATTGTTGTTGCTCTTTTCTTTGTATTGTATTTAATTTTTTCAATCTCCTTTTATTTGTGTGTTACTTAGTATTTGCTAAGCTATCTGTATGTATAGATTTAAATAAGCGCGTATAATGCGCCTAGCAAAACAACAACAAATACAAAAAAATATCCAAACAAAAGCTTTTGAAAACAAAAGATCTAAAAAAAACGACAACAAAGTATGAAAGGAATCACAAATGCGCACGAAAATGTCGTAAAAAAAGCCGAGCAATAAAAGTTGGCTTGCAATAAAACATTTCAAATTTAGCGTGAAATATGGACGGGGTGCGTCTACGTCTTGTGCGACAAGATGTCTGTGGAATCGCTTTGATTTCATGTGCTTATGCGTGTGTTTGTATGTGGACATGCCCGTTGTTTCAGCATCAGTTACAACCTGTTCTCTAAGCGCTAAGCAAACTGTGGCTTTGACTAGTATTTGATGGGTTGAAAGAAACACGCTGAACGTTATGTGCGTTTGCTGGTGGTGATAGGTTTCTAAGTCACATGCAGCCAACATTTTTCATGGCTTGGAAATATGAAATGATTTTCAAGCTATTTCCAATATTTTTCAAATGTTGGCCGCGGCTACGTCTTAGATGGTTTATCCGTTGAGTCCAATTTTCGACGACTCGTTCGAGCATTTCGACTGGTAACTGGCGAATGATACGCGTGATGTTGTGCTGCAAGGCCGGAATCGAAGCGTGATTGTCCGCATAGACTTAAGACTTTACAAATCCACACAGGAAAAAGTCTAACAGTGTGATATAACACGATCTTAATGGCCAAACGACCGATCTAAAACGTGAAATTGTCTGTTAACCGAAGTGTTCTCTCCATAAATCCATTGATTGATGCGGTGTCTGGGAAGGAACGCCGTCTTGTTAAAACCAAATGTCCAAAATCACGATCTTCGATTTCAGGCATCAAACAGTCGGTTATCATAGCGCTATAGCGGTCTCCATTGACGGTTATGTTATCACTGCCATCATTTTTGAAGAAATATGGACCGATGATTCCACCGTCGCGTAACCTTACTAAAACGTTATTATTTCTGAATGAAATGACAGCTCTTGAATCTATTCAGATTGCTCTTCGTCCCAAATACGGCAAGTTTGCTTGGTTTACATACTCATTGAGCCAGAATTGGGAACAAAATTTGACAGCGCAGACGAGGTCCACTAGTCAAGTGCTAAAATGCAAGATGCCAATGGAAATGCAGTAGTTTGATGCTTTTTTTTTATCGAACAACAGACACTTCTTGACTAGTTTTGAGGGCATAGTCATACATAGCAATACACTTACTTCTGGCAGCCAGTGATACGGTAGCCTAAAGCTAAGATTGACAGAGAGCTCCTTACAGAGCGATCAATGAAAAAACTCACTGCGCCTCTTCTCCAGCGCTCTTCCCCCATCCACATATTTCGAGTCTGTTTGTGAGCAAAGAAAAAGCTGCCACGAAAAGCCTCCGCGACGCAGTGACCCAAGTTTTCAGGAAAGAAGTTGTAGAAGGAGGGAATTTCGGCGTATCCTTGTTCTTCTTCTTTTTTATTGGCATAGACACCGCTTACGCGGTTATAACCGAGTTTACAACAGCACGCCACGTCGTTATTCCTTTTCACTCTTTGGCGCCAATTGGAGATTCCAAGTGTAGCCAGGTCCTTCTCCATCTAGTCTTTGCAAGGACCCCTTCAAAGGTTCGGACCTTTAAAATGCACAACCTCACTATCCAGCAATGCACCTGCCGGTAACGTCCACGGTGAAAGGAGTCGCTAGAGGAAGAGAAGGTGATCTTTTTTACGGATGGATAAAAGCTTGGGGGTGGCTTGATGGAAGAGTTTGTTGTTTATTAACTTTAGTTCTTCCAGAACATTGGTTCTTCTTCTGCAAAGTTACCTTCTTCAGAGTTGTGATTATACACTCGGATTGTACCGTAAGTTCGAGACTTGTGAAGGGATGTTTAGACTACAGCGTCTATATAACATCATAATCAGACTGGTTTGTGACCAGCGGAACACAAAGCTGATGTGCTGGCTAGGTCAGGTACTTCAGTCGCACTAGCTGCTTCCTCTAATTCCCTTTTATGTGATTGGATGAGCTCGGAGAGCACTGCCCAGTTACTAGCAACTGTGCTGAGGTAAGATCCTTCTGACCCAGTATAAAGGAACAGCAAAATCTACCTTTCAATAGTTGTAGGGGTTCTAATGAGATATTGTGAGCTCGGGATTAGCAGTTGTCTAAGCAAGTGAAATAGAATCTCTTCATTTCAACACTTCCTTTTCGATAGTCCCGCCTTCACCAGATCAAGGCTTAAGTATCTCGGATCTACTGCTTGTAAAAGTCTAGATGAAATAGGGGAAATGGAAATATAGCACCTAAGTAGATTTGTGATAGGTTCAAGTTGCTTTGTGGTGTTTTAATATCCAACTACAGGAGTTTTAATCTGGTTTCACAAAGGACTGGATATAGCAGTCTCGACAAGTTCAACCGGCTTTCTTAGAGGATCAGCCATCTAATTTAACCTAACCAGTGTGTTTCGAGAACCGTGAATGGAACCTCCAACCTCTTAAGCTAAACGAACTCGCATCAGAATTATTGGAAACTAAAAAAGCAAAGTTGGACTAAACAACTGCAACTAACTTGGACTTCTAGACGAAGCTATAGCTATTGTGTAGATCCAATAACTCTTCGAAGCCTTCAAGCCTGCTATCTTGTTGCTCGTATCCAAAATAAAATCCAATACCATTTGTATTATTTTTTTTATATTAGCATTCCCTACTCCAAAACACCTGTTTAAAAGCGTCATAAACTCTCCTTTGTACTCACGTAAATTTATGGCCATCACTTAGCGAGCTTGCAATTTTTTTAGTCACATCTTCGCGAATTCCACTTAAATACGGTATTTACTCACACAACGTGTCACATGTGCCAAAAGCATCACATTTTTATGACACAACTTCTTTTCTAAGTGGTTTTTTGTGTGACAGCCACATTTAGGTCTCAACAAATCAATAACGCATTTGAAGAATTTCGCTATTAAAAACGACACACAGCCTTCTATTGTATTTTGTTCCCGAACACAAAACGTTTCGTTGCTACGACAATCTTTTATTACTTTGCGTTCTTCTTCCAACGCTAAGCTCGAACGCCTTCACCAACTCACAGCTGCGGTCTTCTCAGTCTTAAGAGTTTTTGTTGTCGTTTTGTCTTGTTTCGGCTGCATCGCCTGCCTGCCTGCTGCTCCAGCTATGTGCCGTCATATCCCTGGTCACTTAAAGTAAAGTACGCTCAGCGCCTCCGACGCAGCTGGCTGTCTATTATGCTAACAGTATCTCTTCTTGCCTGCGACGTTGCTGTTGTTGTTTTGGTTGCTTCACCTACAGTTTTCTGTTCTATCTATCTTATTGGAGTTTCTTTCCACTGCTGCTTGGCTTGCTTAGCGCGCTGGGGTTTTGTGTCTGTTGTTTCTGCCCAGTCGTCCAGCGTCCATTAACCTCCACGCCTCACGCTCCGCTTTTGGCATCGTCGTCATATTCAATTCCTAACCACATTGTAATTAACTTGGCATGATTGTTGGCTTGTTGTGATGCTGTCTGGCACCTCGCCTGCTCGTAAACGTTTTTGAAGCACCTTCTTGCTGTTGCTTTGGACCCTAAATCCTGTTTTGGTGCTTTAGTTCCTCTGCTGCCACTCAGCCGTGCTTGTTTGTGCGCCTTTTGTTGTTTTGAATATGTTCTTCTTTTCATATATTTTATTGTTTTCTTTTGTTTCCAACCTTCTTCTTTATAAGTTTTTATTTATTCTTTTTTTTTTTAGACCTTTTTATATATTTTTTGGGTGGTTTTGTTTTCATAAGGTATTTCTCGACGTCACTTCTTGTTTTGTTCCTATATATTCATGTTACTGCCAGCCAAACTCTTTCGTATGCATTCCGTGTACGTCTGCCTATTCGTCTGTCCGCTTGTTGGCTGGTCTCCCTAATCGCCGGCTTGACTGCCTAATTACGCAGCACACCTATGCAACCAAACTCGCACACTCCGCTACATGTTTTCGTTCTTCTTTCCCGTACGTTTCTTCCAAGTAGTCGGAATCGGCGCTTGTGCTCCTCAACTAACTGGTTTGCCGTGCTGTTGTGCCTTTATGCCTGTTGCTGCCTTATTTAATGATAATTAATAAAACAAATTTGCCGATAATGAAGTTCCCGTGCATAAACCATCGTTCCTCTTACATTATATTCCAACTGGATCTCTGCTTTATCATGTATGCTGCGCACGCGCGCCCAATACGCGCTGTCAAGTTGTTGATTATCATCTGCTTGTTGTCGATTTTAATGTGTGCAACAAAAAAATAACAAAAACAAATGCAATAATAGCCCTAAAAAGCAACAGCAAGCACAACAAAAACAACAACAACAACATCAATAATAATAATAACAACAACGACAAGATCAATAACAACAACAACCATAACAACAACAACAACAACATTTTTATATAAATGATTTTAAAAATTATGATGGTCCGCAGCGGCGCGCTCTGTCGTTGAAGCCACAGCCAGCCAGCGGTGTGAAGTGCGGCTCTGCCATAAACGCCCAGCTCAACGCGCCAACGTAGGCCATAACAATGCGTGAATTTATGTGCGCTAGCTCTTCAGGTGTGTAGTAGAAGCAAAAGCCAACAACAAGCTGCTAAGAAGACTCAGACTTAACAAGCTCTGGCTGGCTGGCTTGTTGACCGTAGCTTTAATTTGTAAATCTTTTATCTTGTGGCCCGGCCATTTACGTCTGCCTATGCCTTTTGCACCATGCTCTCAGGCGATTTATGGGTGATCGTTAGGCGTTCGCGTCGTTTACAATAGCGCTGATTTGCTGGTAGAAAAATTATATACACTTTAGAGCCGGTTTGAAATAATGTTATTTGGTTGCTTTATGATCCAGCCACTTTTAATCTTCCGCTATAACAATTTTTCTTCTAACAATGTGTCTCAAGTCAATAAGTCACGCGCCGAACGTCGTCTCGTTACTTACACGCCGCATGCTGTTGCAATTGTTTAGATTTCAGCTTGAGGCACATTTAAATAAATGAAGGAAAAACATCAAGCAGTGTGAAGAAAAAATATATTTACGATAAGTAAATGGAAATACTGAAATCCATTAGCAAGCGTTGGCATAGTTTCTTGGAAAATCCATTTTAAACAAATTACCTTTTTTCTATTCTTTATTGTGTATTTGCTTTTGCATAAATATGTGCGCTTACTTATTTTGTACTGTTATTTTTTTAAAGCTAACAATCTTCTTCTGCGCTGGTATCTTTACTGGCCGCTTTTGTTCATAATTAATATTTGCTTAGGCATAAAGCTTACAAATATTCAAGGAGCAAGTATATTTAAAAAAAAAAAACAATGCCAAAATAAAATAAAAAACAGTTCAAATCTTCAGCTAATGCTTTAATCAATAGCTTTGCTTGACTTAAACGTCTTTAAAAGCCCTAATTATACACCGCGGCGTAGGCTAATGATCGTGGCACAGCACTCAAAACTGTAATTAGGCTCATTGATTTGAAGATGTTTAATTTTTTTATAGAAAAATATGTCTGCGCGTGTAATTTAATTACAAGGTGATTTTTTCAATTAATATTTCTTCCAAAAAATGCTCACATTGTCTAATGATACATTTACGAGGTGTGTTCAAAAAGTATCGCGACAGTTTGCTGACAGTTTTCTACGATTGCAGCGGCGTGGTGCATCATAAGTTCTTGCCACAGGGAAGAACGGTCAATAAGGAATATTACCTGCAAGTTATGCGCAAATTGCGCGAAGAAATCCGCCAGAAACGCCCGGATTTGTGGAAGAACAAAAATTGGCTTTTGCACCACGATAACGCCCCTGCTCACACATCGTTGCTTTTGCGCGACTTTTTGGCCAAAAACCACACACTAATGATGCCGCAGCCACCGTATTCCCAAGATCTGGCCCCCCTGTGACTTTTTCTTGTGCCCTAAACTGAAGAAGCCCATGAAAGGACGACGTTACGCTTCTCTTGATGAGATAAAGACGGCATCGAAGGAGGAGCTAAAGAAGATTAAAAAAAGTGATTTTTTTAAGTGCTTCGAAGATTGGAAAAACCGTTGGCATAATGTGTATAATATCTCATGGGGATTACTTTGAAGGGAACAAAATAGATATTCATGAATAAATAAATGATTTGTGAAAAAACTCAAAATTCGCGCTACTTTTTGAACACACCTCGTATAACCGAATATTCTAAATTCGTTATAACTTCATCCAACGATGTAAATAGAACGAAAAATATATAATTATTCATCAATATAGTACATACATATATTTTGTTGTCTTCAAAGTAGCTAATCCCCACCATTTTTCCAGTCCTCGAAAAACTTTTCATAGACACTTTTTAAGATGGTCTTCAACGAATTTCGTTTTATTTATTCGATCGACTCAAAACGGGTGCAACAGAGCGGTGATTTCAGTTTGGGAAACAAGAAAAAATCACACAGACGGATGTTCCCACGCAAACGCCTCAATATGGCGACATAGAACTCCTTATTGACTGTCTGATCCTCCAGAACAAATTCACGTCGCACCAAATCGCGAATATCGAAAAAAACAGTGAGCATCACTTTGATTTTTGAGCGGTTTTGGGGTGCTTATTTTAGTTTCGGTTCGTTTTTTCTCTCGATTCCGATGATTTTTGACTTGTTTGCACGTCAAACTCATATATCCGTGTCTCATCGGCGTTTATAATGCTCTCCATGAATGTAGGATCGGAATTCACACTATCAAATATGTCCAAAGAGAACTGTTTACGGTAGTCATTTTGAAAAAAATCGGGTTTATCAGGAGGAGTCGAGCAAGAACGCGTTTCATACCCGAAATATTCACCAAAATCATTCGAACGCGACGCACTACTGAGATGCTCCGACTTAAGCTACTGCTCTAAAGAAACTAGTTGACAGATCGCGCTCATATTTGGTATAGTAATTGAGAACAGTCTGAGGCCCTATGTTCGACCTAGGAACTAGAGGAAAATATATAATTGAGAACAGTCTTAGCCCTCATCTGCCTAATAGTCTTTATGCACAACCAAATTAATTTAGTACCTTAAGGTTATAATTGAGGAACTATTTTTTTACCTTACGCACAACCGTCAACTCGATTAAAGATAGGCTCAATTAAGGATCAGCTGTTACACTTGCTCTGCTATAATCACATAAACGGTGTCTATGCCAATAAAGAAAAAGAAGATGTTATACTTGCTTATGTTCTTCATTTTGTATTTATTGTAATGATTAAAACTCATCAGCTGTTTGGTATTTTACTCATGCACACAACCAAATTTAGAGCCCAGGCAACAACCCACAGAGTTAAACACAACCAAATTAACAGCCTAGACAACAACCCGCGGAGTTGCATTCCTCTTTCAACTCTAGTTGAATTCGATTAAGAATTACTTTTATTTGTATGGTAAATCGATCTAAATTAGCGTTTTAATCGAGCAAAGACTGGTTAATTGAACAATTAGCGCCTCTACGAAAAGGCTATAAATTATGAATAAGTTTCTCAAGCCTTTAGTAAATATGTGTTAATCTAAGTCTCTGTATACGATATTTGTAATACCGGCTCAATTACTCTATATAATGCTTAAGGGGTTATATCCACTTGCGAGGCAGAAAAAACTCGTTTTTTTGTGAATTTTTTCCAAAGAGGCATTTTATTTTATACATTAATGGAAAAAAATGTACTTAAACAGAATTTAATGTACTTTAACAATCAGCGGTTTATTTAAAAAAAAAATATTGGATCCCTTAGCTCCTGTAGATGATCTGCGGAGAGACGTCAAAAAAAGTGCTTGGCGGTGAGCAAGATATCTCTGGTCCAAATTATCTGAAAACAAAAAACTAAAAAGATTTAGTTTTGTGATAAATAAATACAGGTAATGATCGAAGGTCTAGTCAAAATTTTGATTTTTGTCAAAATGGCGGCTGTTCAAGAAAAAAAATTCAGTTTTTCGTGAAAATTTTTCACTTCAAAGTGGCTTAAAAAATTTTAATTTTTGTCCAAAACCTGAGTAAGTCGTGTGAAAATTTCAAACCGATCGGTTTAGCGGTTTCGGAGAAATTTTCCTCACCGACTCTGAAAACACGGTTTTGAGATAAACGCGTTTAAAGTTTCGGGAACGGCTACTCCGGCTCGTGCTTCGCCTACTTTCGAACGCTCATATCTGCGAAACTAATTGTCGGATCGATTTGAAATTTTCAGAGAATATTCTTGAATATATGTACCTTCAAAAAATTTAAAAAAAAAATCGGTTTTTTTGAAAATCACAAGTGGACCCCTTAATTAATAATTTATTTTGATACTTTTTAGTCTGGTTGCCGGCTTGATTGTTTTTTATCTCATTTCCTCAGCCAAGTTTGAGGACAGTTGTTATGAGGTTATTTAAAACCTCTTGTGGTATAAATTCGAGCCATCCCTTAATGACCGGTCATACAACATAGGCGTACCAAGAGTTGACATACCTAAATCGACTCAGTTCGTCACGCTAATAACTTATATCTGCACTTTACTTACTTTTGTCTCTAGGTTTCCTTCTGGTTGTTACAAAATTCGTGACAAACTGAATATGCTCCGTTCATGGTATACAAATTAAAAATCCACCTCAATTACCAGTATTTCCTTCTAGTCAATTTTTAAGCGCTCAGTCTGAACGTCTACACAAATTGCTTTATCAATTTTCAAGACAAATAACTGCTTGTAACGCCTGCTGAGATTGCTGGTGGAGCTGCAAACATCGCTTTTCTATCTAAATTAAATATCAATAAAAGTAAATAAATGCGGCAAATAAATGTTGGCAACATTTTTGCGCGCACGAATGTCGATAAGACTCAGCGCGTTGTGGACAGAGTATATGCAAACATGCCTACAAATACATGGAAGTACATGCAAACATTTATAATACATACATATATGTGTGTGTGCTTGAGTGTAGTGCACCCAAAGCTGCATGCGAATGTCCAGCACAGCTGCTTGTTGCTGTTGCTGCCATTAAAACTGTCCGCGGCAATAAATTATAACATAAATTTTGCCGCAGCGCTGCAGGATCGTCGATCATTTGTGGTTTTTTTTGAAGCACACGCATTCACTCTTTTTTCGCTTATTGATATTCGTACGTGTTCGCTTGATATTGTGTTGCTTTTGCACTCTCTTATTTTTTATCTCTTGCCAAATCGAACGCGACAGCATTCGTGTGCCGCACGGGCAACTGCAAAAGACAGCAAACGAGTTGGCAGCAGTCAAGCAGACAGTAAGCTGAACATGTCGCGACGCAGCAATTGAAACAAATCACTTCGGCAATTGGACAGCTGCTGCCTGCGCGGTCAGGCGAGCTGTTGGCCGTTGCGCCGTGGCACTTAACCAGCAATTGGTGGCGCGCGTGAAGCTTTGGAAATCGAAAATTTGCAATGAAGTGCAGGTCAAATGTCTGCAAAGTGTGTCCGCATATACTTTTTTATTTACTTTTTTTTTCAGTAGCAATTTGGAATGATCTAGTAAAAAAACTAATTAATTCTTAAAAATGAGGATATTTCGACTGACTTTGGAAGCAAGCATAAAAAGAACTTGAAGTCAATTGACGTTGGAATGGAAGTATAGTAGGTGTCTTTTCATCCCGTCAGTTATTTCATTATTAAAGCCAAGCAAAACAGCACTTCGACAGTATGCAAGACCATATTTTAAGGAAGCTTTGAAGAGACTCAAATTACATGTTCTCGTGGAAGGGAATTGGTGCAGGACACCAATCGCTCGACACTCTCCATACAAAAAATTTTTCAAGCAGAAGTCTTTGCCATAAATCGGTGCGTAGAAATAAAGATGCGTTGGAGACGCATCCATCGTAACGAACGTATAACCATACTTAGCGATAGTCAAGTGGCACCTAAGGCAATCTACTCCTATGTGATCAAATCGCTACTGGGTTAGGAGTATAAAGAACGGCTGAATAGTCCAGCAGAACGTAACCAAAGGCACCTCACCTGCCCGGTCCCAAAGGTATAGCCGGAAATGAACTGGCTCATCATCTCGCCCGCTCCGCAGCATCAACTTTCTGATCTGATAGTTTCATCGCGGTGGGTCCTCATACTAGCAGTTCCTCATACTAGCAGTTCCTCCACAAGGAAGAAGGAATATTCTACTCTGGCCACTGCAAGCTGAAGAAGACGTTATATAACATAGGCCTAGCTTACTATGCCAATTGTCGGTTCTGCGACAGGGAGCCTGAAACTCCAAAACACCTGCTAATTGACTGCATAGCAGTCTGCAGATGCAGTATAAATGCCTTTGGATCCACGTTTCCAAATAGGGATCACATCGCCTCACTAGCACCCAGCAGTTTATTGGAATTTATCAGTACGCTGGGACTAGGTGGGTCGTGCTGTGATTTAAGAGAGGACACAATAGACCTAAGATCGCAGTGAAATCCTCATCTCTTTTATGAAGAAATCAGGAAGAAATTACCCCTTTCAACCATGGCTCAGTTTCAGCGCTACAAAAGAGTCACTAATTTAGCCACATTATCCAGCAGAATATCCAAGGAGGCCTAGTCCGTGAACTTGTTGCACATGAAGGTTTCGTAGTAGACCTTGTAGCCCTTAGGGTTTCCGAGGAGTCAAACTCTGGGTGTGGACCCTGCAGTTGAAATGATACCAATGTAGGTTTCCTAGAGTCAAACTTTGGATGATAGCAATGTTGGTTTTCTAGTAAACCTTCTAGCCCTTAAGGTTTCCGTGGAGTTAAATTCTAGATTTGGACCCTCCAATGGAAATGATGGCAATATAGGTTTCCTATAGTGTCAATTTCTGGATGTGGACCCTCCAATTGAAATGATACCAATGTAGGTTTCCTATAGAGTCAATCTCTGAATAAGGATCCTCCAATGGAAATGATAACAATATAATTTCTAGTAGTTCTACAGTCACCCAGCGGCGGTTGTGTATTCTTCCATTAGTTGTTATATTTTTGTGTGCATGTGCTGAGCAACACTCCGAACTCCAATCAGCACCAGTAACAACCACAAATGCCACAAACACCGATAGTGGCAAGAACCGCAAGCGAGCGTTGCCATATAGCAGCAATGCAACAGTGTTTCAATTAACATCTTCGACACAGTTTGCTTATTCGCCTGCGCTAGCTTGCAGCCAAAGCAGCTGTGTTTGTGGTTTTTGTTTTTTTTTTAATTCTTTTGGCCGCCCACAATTTTCACATTTTCAGCAATTTGCTCGTGTTGTTGTAACTTCACTTTGTTTGTTGTTGTTTTCATCGACTGTTTTATTATGCTTTACACTGTTGTTGTTTGTTTGATCTCACCTCCACGTTGGCTCTTAGTACCCGCTGGTGGGTGTTGCTTTTGTTGTTGTTCTTGCTCGCCGGCGATCCGACGATCTGTGTATTTTACGATCTGGGCTCGTAGATTTATGTGCCCGCGGTTATAGCCGCACAGCTACTTACACATGCACATATGCTTATATGTATATGTGTATGTATATTTGTTTGTATATATGTACATATGTGAGGCGTCACTAACAACATAGTTGCCAGCCGAAGATATATTGTTGCATGCATCTGCTGCTGCTGCTGCTCCTTGCGATGCATCGCATCTGTTGCTGTGGTGATTGGCATTGCTTTTTAGCTGCTGCTTGCTGCTACTGCCTCGCACTTGCCGCTGTGTGGCAGCTCGTTTTTCCCAGCTTGTTTATTTCTGTTTATATTTACATAGCATTTCTTGGTAATTTACACGTTTCCAAAGGCATTTTTGAAGAATTCCATGCTTTCAACTTTGTTATCTTTGTGATTAGTTTGTTGTTGCTGCTGCTGTAACCTCAATTTTATCTGAATACTGGAAGTAAAATTTGTTTTCTTCATTCGTATTTTCGTAACTAATTAGGCGAATAAGATTCGGAAAGATGAAAACGTATTTCATTTAATTTTATTTTGTATCTTAATTAAGTGATCCATGCCAAATTACTTGAGATATCTCAATCGTCATGATGAAAAAGTTTTCCGTACAAACACTTGATTTCGTTTGTATGGCGGCTACATGCTATAGTAATCTGATCAGAACAGTTTCTTCCGAAATTGCAGCATTCTTCTCTTTCTTTATTGGCGTAGGCACCGCTTACGCGGTTATATCCGACTTCAGTTGTTCTTCTTTTTAGCAGTTTGGTGCCAATTGGAGATTCCAAGTGTAGCCAGGTCCTTCTCCACCTGATCTCTCCAACGGAGTGGAGGTCTTCCTCTGTTTCCCCCGGGGGTACTGCGTCGAATACTTTTAAAGTTGGAGTTTTTTCATTCATTCCGACGACATGACCTAGCCAGCGTATTCTCGGCTTCTTAGTTCGCATAACTATGTGTATAGTCGTATATCTCGTACAGCTCATCGTTCCATCGACCATGCGCAAAGGACCATAAATCTTCCGCAGAATCTTTATCTCGAAAACTCGTAACGTCGACCCATCAGATGTTGTCGCCGTCCATGCCCCTGCACCATATATCAGGACTGGAATAATGAGTTACTCATGGAGTTTCATCTTTGTGCGTCGAGAGAAGACTTTACTTTTCAATTGCCTACTTAGTCCGAAATAACACCTGTTTGCAAAACTTATTCTACGTTGGATTCCGAGACTGACGTTGTTGTTGGTGTTAATACTGGTTCCAAGATAGACGAAATTATCTACGACTTCAAAGTTAAGACTGTCAACAGTGTCGTGGGAGTCAAGTCACTAGTGCGACGACTGTTTGTTTGACGACAAGAAATATTTCGTCTCACCTTCGTGCATTACCAGACTCATTTGCAATCTAAAGGAAGCAGAACTAACGGCGCGGATGTTGAGGCCAATGATATCAGTATCATCGGCGTACGCCAGCAGCTTTACACTCTTATAGAAGATGGACATTCTCTATTTAGATTTGCAGCTCGTATTATTTTCTCCAGCAGTAGACTGAAGAAGTTGCACAATAGACAGTCGCATTGTCTGAAACATCGTTTGGTATCGGACGGCTCGGAGAGGTCCTTCCCGATTCTGATGGAGCTTTTGGTATTACTCGACGACAGTTTACAGTCAGTTTAGTTTTGTGGCAATACCAAATACAGACAGTGCGGCATGAAGGCAGTTCCATTTAAGAGGTGGTGGTGTCTTTCGCCAAATTTGACGCATGGTGAATATCTGGTCGATTGTTGATTTGCCAGGTCTAAAGCCACACTGATAAGGTCCAATCAGTTTGTGGGTGGGTGGGCTTTAATCTCGTACACAATACACTCCATAGAATTTTATATGCGATGTTGAGGAGGCTTATCCCACAGTAGTTGGCGCAGATTGTGGCGTCTCCCTTTTTGTCGATTGGACAGAGCACACTTAAATATCAATCGTCGGGCATGCTTCCGTCCGACCATATTCTATGAAGAAGCTGATGCATGCTCTATGTCAGTTCCTCGCCGTCGTTTTTGAATAGCTCAGCCGGCAATCCAGCGGTCTCCGCCGCTTTGTTCTTCTTCAGACGGGTCATTGCTATTCGAACTTCTTCATGATGGGGCAATGGAACGTCCGCTCCATCGTCATCGATTAGTGAATCGGGTTCACCAACTGCTGGTGTTATGCCTCCGCTGCCATTCAGCAGTGTGGAGAAGTGTTCCCTCCATAAGTGATGAAGCTACACTATTTAAAAAAGTACCCATTTCAACAACAATGTTAAGCATATGCGGTTTGAGTGCAGGGAGTTGAGCAACTATTGGTTAATTGGTACTTGTAATATCGGAACAGTATTATTTTTACGAACCGGTTACTAATACTTCCCATACTTTAACTGTTTTTAAACTGCTTTGTATGTTGGAACCTCTTGGTTCGTCTTTGAGCATAAGCATCTATCGCTTGCGTACCCGTAACATGCATTCCTAAAGTAGACTTGATCTTCGTTTTCATAAACGAAATGAATGAGCCCCTCTACGGAAGTAAGAATCTTTGAGAGGTGCTGTGGCTTGACTATTAACTCAGACGACTTGAAAAGCCGTTTTTTTAACAATTTATTTGATAGCTGAGCTCACTCCATCAGTTCTGCTATATTGGGTTAACCTCACTGATTCTGAAATTAACCACAAAAGACAACCAAATAACCCTGTCATAAAGTGATATTTTCTGTTCACTGTTGCAGTAACAGAAACGTTTGGGGATTGGAAGATCGAAATACTTCTAACACACTAAACTAGATTAGCATCTTTGTGTGTGTTAGCATTAAAAAAATTTGACATTTACAAACCGAGGAACGTGTTAAAAAAGCTATCGATAATATAGTTGAATATCGGTTCACTAAAACCCAAAAATAGACTTCAAGGCTGTTGGATTCAAAAAGTTCGAGAGAAATATCACACTCCGAATCAAACCTTTAAGTTTCAGCAATGCACTTCCCTGAACGTTCGTTGCCAAAACCAGTCGACACTGTTGTGTGGCCAAGTAAAACTCTAGTTTTGATTCCCTTAACCTCCTTTTGTTGAGCTGAAAAGCATATTACTTTGCTTCCAATCGGATCATTAACATTGGTGATGAAACTTACGCACACAGAACTGATGATTTTTTAATGCTCTGGTTTCAACAGTAAATTTTCTGAACAGCAATGACAATTCTGAGCGCATCTGCGGAACAAGAACTTCAAAGGCTCTCGCTCTCGAACTTCAAAGGCGGGGATAT
Source organism: Bactrocera tryoni (assembly GCF_016617805.1). Taxonomy (NCBI): domain Eukaryota; kingdom Metazoa; phylum Arthropoda; class Insecta; order Diptera; family Tephritidae; genus Bactrocera; species Bactrocera tryoni. The sequence goes on along the minus strand of NW_024395866.1, from coordinate 59,318 downwards.
TGTCACTGTAGGCATTATGTTTGACGAGGTTTTGCTGATCATTTCTGAATTAGAGATTATCATCTCTTCAAAGATTTTATTGAAGGATAGGATAAATGATAAGGGTAGCTAAGTGAGTCGATTTAGCCATGCCATCTATTCCTTTCTCTGTCTATTTATACATAACTAGTCTCTCTGATCGATCAAATTCAGGTCCTTGTATGAAAAACTTTTTTATTTGAAAAGATATTTTCATGAAATTTGGCCTAAATTATAGACAAAGGCAATGCTACAATCTCCGACCATATTGATCAGATCGGACCATTATAGCATATAGCTGCCATACAAACTGGCCGATAAAATTCAAGTCCTTATATGGAAAACTTTTTTATTTAATAAGATATCCTCATGAAATTCTGCATAGATTATTGTTCAAGGCAGCACTATAATCTCCGAATAAATTGTTCAGATCGGACCACTATAGCATATAGCTGCCATACAAACTGGCCGATCAAATTCAAGTCCTTATATGGAAAACTTTTTTATTTAATAAGATATCCTCATGAAATTCTGCATAGATTATTGTTCAAGGCAGCACTATAATCTCCGAATAAATTGTTCAGATCGGACCACTATAGCATATAGCTGCCGTACAAACTGGGCGATCAAATTCAAGTCCTTATATGGAAAACTTTTCTATTTGACAAGATATCTTCATGAAATTCGGCATAGATTGTTGTTGGAAGCAGCACTACAATCTCCCAATAAGTTCTTCAGATCGAACCACTATACAATATAGCTGTTTTACTATATTTACATATGCATACATACACCCTTACTTGCATAAAATTTATGTGTTCTGCAAGGCATCTCACATATAGTTCTTTATGTTATTTCTTAAACATTTTTATATGTATATTACTTTACATATGTGTATGGTATATATATTTATATGCATTGCATTATAATCGTGCATTTATTTCGTTCACATTCCACAGCAAGTTTGCAATTTCTGTTTTTTTTTACGTTGCTAATTTTTTTTTGACTCCCGCTATTATTTTTTCCAGCATACTTGCGTGGTTTTTCATCACTCTCGGCGCGTTTTCATGAAAATTCTGCACAATTTTGAATGAGAAAAAAATAAATGAAAAAAATAAAGCAAAATATGCGCTATGTAGGTTAGGCCATGCACATCCTCGCATACATTTGTAGTTGTTGTGAATATTATATTGTTACAACAACACTAGCAACAAGGATAATGCTGGCAGCAAGTGCAACAAACAACAACAACAACAGCGAAAAAACAGCAACCGCCCTAAGCGGCAAGCCTACAAGCCAACACTCGCCCCAACCGCAGCCACAGTCGCGGTCTGTGCAAATTGCAAGCTTTCGAGCTTTCGTTCAATTTGTGTGTGGTTTTTTTGTGTCATTTTCCACTTTTTAATATTTTGTTATTTTTATTTTATCTGCATTCATATTTTAATAATTGCAGCCTTGCGCGCACTCAATTTCTATTTCTATTTTTTTTCCTCTCATTTGTTATTTATTTACTTACTCGCTGCGTTACATTTTCATTCATTCTGGTGTGGGCGTTTCACTTCCTGCCGCCTAACCCTGCTGCTGTCGTCATAAAATAACGCATACAATTTGCAGCAACCGCTTCTCCGACCCTCACTGCGCCGGCAACAATGCGCTGCCCACTTAGAAATATGCCATGCCATAAACTTGTGGGAATTCCTTTTCGTGGGTGAGTTGGGCGCGTTGTGCCCTGAATATGTAAATACATATAGTTATTATATGCAAGTATACCGCTATACCGACGTATGAGTTAGTTTTGTTGAAGGTCGGAAGTGTTGTGATACGGAGTCATGTGGTGCGGCTTTCATACGTGGGTCTGTATTTATGCAGTTGGTTTTGGGCTTATGTAGCGCTCAATGGCGCAGTTTGATGGCACCATCGTAGGATCTCAACCATTTTGTTTTGTTTTTTAGGATAGGCTTTCAAGGTAAAGTTTTTCTTTTTCGACAGAAAGTTTCTGCAGAAGATTTATGGTCCTTTACGCATTGGCCACTGCGAATATCGCATTCAATGGAACGATAAGCTGTATGAGTTATACGACACATTGGCGAGCTGCGCTAGGTAGGACTGGTCGTCATGAAAGTATTCGACGCAGTACCCGCCGTTCCCAGCGAGCATGGTATTTACTCCGCCTTGGATTAGGATTTAGATCAAATATGCACCGTTTTGTTCGATTTATTGTTGACATTTTGATAGTAATTCCTTAAACATCTTAGAAATCGTCGTTTTTATTGGCAAAAACTTGGGACAGTCGATTGGCACCTCCTAGAAACCGTCGTTCTTATTGTGATAAACCCTAAGACAGTCGATTTGCAAAAGTTTCTCTTAAGGCGAATTTTTCACCAGCAAAATCATTGCTCTTAAACAAGTAGTAATCGTTGGTACTAGGCCTGGATTATAAAAGCGTTGTTGGAGAACTTCCCAACCAAGCTTTGGGAGCTACTGGTGAGTCACTATCGATGTGCGCGGCCTGGCGTTGGCTTGATGGAACACCATTTCTCTCTTAATGCCAAATCTGGCGATTTCCTACCTTCAACAGCTCCAATTGGAGACAATGCTGGGAGCTTCTGGCGAGTCACTATCGATGTGGGCGGCCTGGCGTTGTCTTGATGGAACACCATTTCGCTCTTAATGCGAAATCTGGCGATTTCCTTCCTTCAACAGCTCCAATTGGGGACAATGCTGGTCCGAATTAGAAGTTTATCCGTTGGGGAGCAAGTATTGGTAGATGATTCCCGGCAAATTCCACAAAAACTTTCCTAATCATCAATCACCGTTTGCACGGCTCACCGTGAATCGGGCACGGCCGTTTTTACTTGACATTTTCGGATGTTCCAGCAACCAATCGCTTCAAAAATGGATTAATTTTGTTGCGATTCAGTACTGATTCCCAGATTGAAATTAGGTACATGACTTGTCCTTTGGGTTAAATCATGTGGCTTGGCATTCATACTTTGAGCTTCTGTTTGTATACAGCATTTTTGAAGTGGTTCCAAACGATTTTTGTTTTTCTGTGAGATTTTTTACTCCTAATTTATCGAAACCGTGCTTACATGACGTTCCGTCTCTTCAATTTCCATTAATTTGTTCATATTTTCGACAATCGCATGCTTTCTCGTTTCTCGTTTATTCAAGAAAAACTCTAAAATATACCGCATTGTCTCTCGGCTGGTGTCCATCTTTGACGCGTCCTCAAACAATACTGAGTCAAGCAATCACAAAACTGACCGATTTTTAGTAAGAAATCTCATCTTGGAAACATAATGACTATGACTGTCTTTCAACAACTTTGTAGCGAGTTTCATCTGTACCTGTAGAGGTTATAGCGCGATTATAACCTTGTACCAGATTTCCGTCACGTTATTAGAGAGACCTTGTCGAAATTCTAACACTATTTGATTTCGGACTTGGTTTCTTACAAAAATTTCCTTGAGAATATTATACATAGCGACTCAGTAGACTCAACCTGTGTTTTCGAAAACGCTAAACCTACCCTTGTATGATTTTTTTTTGTTTTGTTGCAATTTTTCAACTACAATTTATCCTTACTCACCTCAATGCGCTCACTTCCTGCATACTACTGCCAGCAAAAACACGCATACATACATTTTATATGAAGCTTCCTCACGTTGTTGCCTAGTTGCCATTGCCACGAGCTGTAATCAGTTTTTCTAACTTTTTTCCTCGCATTTTTGTGCTCGGCTCCACAGCTGGCTCCGACTCTCCATGTATCCTATTTTTTGCCACTTCTATACATTTTTTAATTAATTTTATTTTCAGGCATTTAATTACATTCACTTGAACTATGCAAGGTATGGGCGCAATCCACCTCCTGCTGGAGCTTGCCATTTTAAAAGTTTTCAACAAGTTCAGAAGATTTTTCTTTTTTCCTTTCGGCATTGTCTCCCGGCGGATTCAGCTCTTGTGAAAAATAATCTTGAAATAGCGAACAATTTGTAAAGTTTTCAATGTCTATGGCTGCAGCTTTAAAGTTTCTTTTTAGCTTGGAATCATTATGCTGCGGTTGTACGTCGTTTTTACCTTCATTCAACATCATCGGAAACTTACTTGCCATTCATTTATCGTCTAGTCAAGCTGGAGTATGAGGCATGACCTTACTTGTAATGTTGCTCTTTCTTTTTGTGTGGACTTTTATGGCTTACATCGTTTAAATGATTTTTAAATTTAACTGGGAATTTTGTATGAAATGTTGACTTAGATAAATTAGTTCTTTCATACAAATCTTTATTTTCGCCTTATTTTATTTAGGGAAATATTTCCAAGCTTAGCTACCTTGGCAATTGAAAAAGTTTTCTATACAAGAACTTGATTTTAATCGTTCAGTTTGTATGGCAGCCATATGCTATAGTGATCTGATCTGAACAATTTCTTTGGAGATTGTACGGTAGCCTTAGAAAATAAACCCTACAAAATTTCGTAAGCAGCGTTCGTTAGAGCAGAGATACGCTATTAAACTCTGTGAAACTCGGTAAATCTACGACAGAGACGTTTGATATGATCAAACAGGCTTACCCAGATGTTGTTTTAGTTAAAAGTAGTGTATTTCAGTGTCACCCGGCCCTTTTGGAGGGCCGTGAAGAGGTCGCTGATGAGACCTGCGCTTCGACAAACACCGACAATGTGACTCGTGGGCGCAAAGTTTTGAACCCAGATCGTCGACTAAGTATTTGTTTAATTGCCCAGATGTATAAAATTTATCAAAATCTATGGTTCATGACATTGTGGCGGAGCGCTTGAGCATGTGCAAGTTGTGCGCAAAAATGGTCCCAAAAGTGCTCACTGACGACCGGAAATTGCGGTGAGTGAAAGTGTGCGAGGGAAATTTGAACTTGTGTGAAAATGACCCCCATTTTTTGAATAACGTAATCACATGTGACGAGTCATGGATCTTTGAGTCTGATCCCAAGACAAAGAGGCAGGGGATTCAAGCAGAATACATCTCGGCTCTCAAGGCTATCGCGGAGAATGCCTTCCGTGACGCCTTCAATGCTTGGAAAACGCGTTGGCAGCGCTGAATTGACGCAGAATGAGCCTATTTTGAAAGTTTTTAAAGAAATGTAACGATTGGTTCAATAAATTTTTTTAAATCGACTCAGTCTTATTACTTTCCGGACAAATCCTGTATATCCTTACAGGAAAAAGTCTAACGGTATGATATCACACGATCTTGGTAGCGAATCGGCCGAACCAAATCTTGTAAATATCTGCTCATCGAAGTATTCTCTCAATAAATCTATTATTTTATGTAATGTATTTGAAGTGGCCCCGTCTTGTTGAAACCGAATGTCGCCGGGATCACGAGCGTCAACTGAAGGCATCAAATAGTTGGTTATCATGGCGCGATAACGGTCGCTATTGACGGTTACGTTCTCACTGACATCATTTTTGAAGAAATATGGACCGCTGATTCCATCGGCCCACAAACCACACCAAACCGTTGAATCTCTTCAGGTTGGTCTTCGTCTCAAATGCGGTAATTTTACTTGTTTAGGTTTTTAGTATTCTTCAAGTCACAGCAGGAACTTTTTTCGTTTAGATCGGCGTGGTACTAGTACTTGGCCGCATAAATTCCAGAGTAATTTCGGTATTGTAGAACCAGCAGAATCCACTTTGGGGATACTTAAACTATTATATATAGCAATTGCCAATGAATTTCAAGTAATAACCGTCGATGATTTTACCGAAACTTTTACGAATTTCAACACCAGCAAAGCGCTGCAATCAACCACAACTCAGCGGCTTTAACACTCCTCCTTATCACCATGTGTGAGTGCCATGCAACTTATTTATGAATTAATGATCATCAACTTGCAACATGATGCACATAAATTTCGTGCCACAACAGCAATGGATGGGCGCTGCCAACGCCATTATCACATAACTCAACGAGTAACAAACTAACAACAGCAACAACAACAACAAACGCCATGATGATGGAGTCACTGAGTGTCTTCTGCATGGATGGCGCGCGTTTGGTGCTACATCATTTTGGTGGTGCCACAACGACGTTATCGAAGACGATGTTTTCACGCGTTGCACGTCATAAACTCACACACGCACACGCACACACATGCTCCTATCATTGCAACGTATATGTATATGTTTTTGTGCATTTATTGTTTCTCTTGTTGTTGGTTGCTTGCTGGTACATGCACTCAGACACTCCGACACTCCGACAAAATGTTGCACGCTGAGCGCTCGCACGTTCCGATGTAAGTACGCCAAGTCGGGTTGCCAGTCATAATGTGATAACAAGGTGGGCTGAACAGCCAGAAGCGGAACATTACGTTCGCCTCATGCATCATGCTTCTTGCTGACTACCACCCTCGCTGCCTCCGCTGGGCACCGTCAGCCTGCTGCTGCTCGCCACGGTCGTCGTTGCAATTTTAAAGCGCGTCTACAAGTTGCAAGCTGTCTGCTGCTGCCTACTGCAATCGCACGCTGATTACTTGCTCTTGCTGTTGTTGTTGCTGTTGCTGGCTGTAGCAAAATTATGATGCATGGAAAAAATATGTAGTGGCAAAATATGAAGTGAAAATAAAATGGAAGCGAAAAAACTCACTGCTACAAAATTATGAGCCTGCCTGCAGACTCGTGTGTTGCCGAGTGCAAGTTGGCGTATATGTCTGTAGGTGTGTGTGAGTGTACGTGTGGCATGCACTTAACATTGCTGGCTGTGCGGCTGATGGGATATGCAGCGCTGAAAAAAAAAGAGAATAATAATGAAAAATAACATAACTCTCAAGTGGTCGTGAAGTGCTACTTATCAAGATTGCAGTTGTAAATTCGTGAATTCACATTTATCGCGCAAAAGTTGTGCGAAAATGAAAAAAAAGCTTTAAAAAAAGGGCAGCAAGCAAGCAATGGGAAATTGACAGCATGAAATGGAAGGAAACAGACAACATGTGGGAATACAAGAATGCAATGCAATACGTATGCACTTAGGTCCAGACATATACATATACATATATACATACATGTGTCTGTTTGAATATTGATAATGTGAAAATTTTTTCGGCTCGCAGCTTTTTGCAAAGTTTAAAAAACGAGACCCACGTGTTAAATTAAAATAAATAATTAAAATTGAAAAAAAGAATGAAAAAAATAAATAGATCAAAAAATAAATGAATCAAAATTAATAATTGAAAAAAATTCAAAAAAGTCAACTTCGGCCGCACCGAAGCTATAATAGCCTTCACAGTTGCATTTTTTACACTTAGAAAGTTATAAAAACATTTTTATTCTGATTTTGTTCGATCAGTTTGTATGGCAGCTGTATGCTATAGTTGTCCGATCTGAACAATTTCTTCGGAAATCGTAGTGATGCCGTGGAGAATAGTCTGTGCCAAATTTCGTGCGGATATCTTGCCAAATAGAGCAGTTTTTCATACAAAGACTTGAGCTTAATTGGTCCGTTTGTATGGCAGCTATATGCTATACTTGTTCGATCTGAACAATTTCTTCGGAGATTGTAGTGATGCCTTGGACAATATTATATGCAAAGCGTCCTAAAGTTACCTTGCAAAATAAAAGAGTTTTCCTTACAAGGACTTGAGTTTAGTCGGTCAGTTTGTATGGCAGCTATATGCTATAGTTGTCCGATCTGAACAATTTCTTCGGAGATTGCAGCGATGCCTTGGAAAATAGTCTGTGCCAAATTTCGTGCGGATATCTTGTCAAATAGAGCAGTTTTTCATACAAAGACTTGAGCTTAATTGGTCCGTTTGTATGGCAGCTATATGCTATACTTGTCCGATCTAAACAATTTCTTCGGAGATTGTAGTGATGCCTTGGACAATATTATATGCGAAATTTCCTAAAGTTACCTTGCAAAATAAAAGAGTTTTCTTTACAAGGACTTAAGTTTAGTCAGTCAGTTTGTATGGCAGCTGTATGCTATAGTTGTCCGATCTGAACAATTTTTTCGAAAATTGCAGCGATGCCTTGGAAAATAGTCTGTGCCGAATTTCGTGCGGATATCTTGTCAAATAGAGCAGTTTTCCATACAAGGACTTGAGCTTATTAAGTCAGTTTATATGGCAGCTACATACCATAATCGTCCGATTTAAATAATTTCTTCGGAGTTTACAGCGATGCTTTGAACAAAAATATATGTGAAATTTCCTCAAGATACATTGTCAAAAAGCAGAGTTTTCTATACAATGATTTGAGTTTGAGCGGCCAGTTTCTATGGGACCTATGTGTTATAGTGGTCCGATATCGACAGTTCCAACAAATAAGCAGCTTCTTGGTGAGAAAATGGTATAGAAACTTTCAGTTCGACATCGACATGGCTAAGTCTGCTCAGCTCGTCAATTGGCCGTTTGTTTGAACATCTGGTATAGTTTGTTCGATTTGATTAGTTTCGAGTCCCTGAATAGTAATGCTTAGCGAACGAAAATAGCTATCTAGCTAGCTGCCTTCGATTCGCCATTAAATTTTGGCTTTTCTCTCTTATCAGCAATCAACAAGTGTCGAGAAAGCTATCCCAATGGATACGAGAGACTATGTGCGTAGCTCACTAAAGGTCCATTTGTCACTTCTTGACAAAGTTTTGAATTTTTTGCCCTGAGCTCGTGAATGATAAAGGCGCTTACTTTATTTTCCATTAACCTACAAAAGAGGTAAGTGGAGTCAAATCTTTTTATTCGGATGGTCACTTAATGTTATCTCCCTTCTAGAAGTCGTCCAGAGAATTTTGGTACCAAAAATTTATAGTTTTGATTCGTAATACGACATGGCATGTCCTAGACTTTTGATATTTGGTTGGTCTTTTAATGTTACCTCCTTTCGAGAAGTCGTCCAGGGAATTCTGATACCAAAAGTTTACAGTTTTCCTTTGCCCACATCTATTTAAATAGATTTTCCCCGAATGAATCCAACGAATGTTTTGATGCATACGCCGACTTAACCTCACTTTCTGTTCATACAATAGCACTGTGTGGATTTGTAAGGCTGGTGCAATCAACGTATATCATATTGGCCTGTATCTTTTTCGCTCCTTCCCACTCAATTGCAGCAATTTCCCATGTAAAATTCAATTTCGTTGCCAGCGATTTTCCGCTAAATTTTCGCCAAATTCGAATCCATTAGCCAGGCAATTTTCCATGCACTCCAAACATGTAATCAACTAGAAATTACAATTACTACGCGAGTAAGATCGGAAATTTGGTCACACCATTCAAAATGCATGCAACAACATTTTTCTACGGCAATTTTCGTCGTTCAATGCAATTCATGCTTCGAACGTTTTTGGGCTGGACTGGAAATATTTCGCTTTAATTTTGCGCTGGAGCCAAGTTTTTTTGGTGTTTTTCTTGTTTGTCTTCGTGGTTTCATTTCTGTATATGTTATATATAAGTATATTTGATTATACGCTCTCTTGTCGGGCAGACATTGGCCAAATATGGCGCAAACTGGGCGGGTGCTGTACCGCAATTGCATTCATTTAAATTAATTACATCGCAACTTAAGGGGAAAAAATATTCTGTCAAGCCATTTGCGGCGAGCAACGTTGCATTTTAACTATTTTTTTTTTTTTGTATTTTCGCAATTACCTTCACGTACATACATACATATGTATGTAAAAACAACCGCTGATTGCTGATCGGTATCGCTGAGTTGCAGGAAATTGCTCGCACGAACGTTTCTTGCTCCATTGTGGGCGATGATTGCAGGAAATATGTTAAATTGATTTCGTAATATCATAAAGCTATATCTTTCAAAAATCTTGTCTTCATGTAACTTCCACTGCCTCTGATATCATTGTATTTAGCTTAAATATGCGCGTATATTAAAGCATGATCCTACGTTTCCTACTGGAAAACAAAAAAACATTTATTCGAAAGCACATTCCTCGCCATTTAATTTTCGAAGATTATCTCTTTCAAATGTTGGCCGCGGCTACATCTCTGGTGGTCCATCCGTTGAGTACACTTTTCGATGACTTGTTCGAGCATTTCGACTGGTAACTGGCGAATAACACGCGTGATGATTTGCTCCAAGCCTGAATTGAAGCGGGATTGTCCGCATAGACTTTAGACTTTACATATCTATTAAAGATCCCGACGTAAAATGCGCCAAGCTGTTCTATACGTCAGCACGAGTTGCTGCGAACGGCGGCGAATTGACTCTCCACGGTCTTCGTATACACCTTCAGCTACGGCTGCTATATTTTTTTCACTGCGTTTTGGACATGGTCTATTCGGTCGTAAGTAATCCAATAATGAATGTTGTGTCTCAAGATGGGTGATGCTGTTGCGAGAAAGCTTCCAACTGTTAAATGTATCGCGTGCTAAAGAAATCTTCGAAATATGTTAGGGATTACATCCAGAATATATACATATATTATACATATTAAAACTAGAATTGCCAAATTCTAATTTTATAACTATTCGTACAACTCTGATTTTCAATTATTTTCTTTTTTTTTTACAGGTAAGTTCTCGGAACCTATACTTTTTGCTCCACCAGAAATTATTATTTAATGTAAGTCAAACTAAAGGGTATTTTTTTTCAGACATGTGGTTTTCAAAAATAAATAAGACGCATATAATTTTTTGTCATGTCCAAAGATTTAGCTATTAAAGGGTGATATATTAAGAGGTGCCCTACTTTTTTAAAGAAAAAAACACAGAAACTTTTAATTTAATAGAGAATATTTATTGTAATTCGAAAGAACATTCTCTACGTCTCAGATGTTCCCATCCGTTGAATCCATTTTTCGAAGATTCGATCGAGCATTTCGACTGGTACTGGACGTGGTCTATTCGGTCGAATATTATCTAATAATGAGTGCTGGGTCTCAAGATGGATGATGGTGTTGCGAATAGTTCGCTCAGTAGGTCGATTATGTTGACTTTAAGTTGAGCGAAACGGCCGAAACACATTCTTCACAGAACGTAAATTTTCGTAAGAAAGTTGAACGATTTGTAAACGTTGTTCAGGCGTAAGTCTTTCCATGATGAAATACCCAACAGTGCCGAACAAACATAACATAACAGCTTGGTACGACTCACGCGTGATCTGTCAGAAAAATGCTATTGAAAAAAGTACCTATACTTGGATCACCTGTTATATTTGATAAGGTTGTGACGTCATGAACGAAGGAAATATAATGTCGAACTTTTTGCTCTGAGAGAACCGTGTACAAACTGACCTTACTATCAATAATGTTTTAAAACAGATGCAGTTCTAAGCGAACCCTTAAGTGCGGTACACCTGTTAGAGGCCAAGGAGCTTTGGCTAAGTCGTCAACCGACTAAGTAGGTTATTCGGCTAGTCTTGCTTAATCTTAGGTTGGTTTTTTTAATGGATATCTAAGAATTTTTATCACTGCCTTTTTCCGCTTTGAAATATGAGGTGTTCTTACTTCTGCCATAAGTTCTGTTACAAGTTCAGGCCGTTATGCACATGAAACGGAAATATTTTTTTTTAAGAAGTTAGCTTAATGAGCGATGTAAGAAACTTGTTTCTACACAAGATCTGAAACGATTCGGCCAAAAACAGCACACACAATTTCTATTGGTATTGACGACGCTGCTCGAACTACATACATATTTCTTGAGACTCTTAAAATTTCTGTGGGGTATTCGGCAGGCGAAATGTCCAACTATGACTACAAATTAGGGCTCTTAAAATTATTAGAATAACCTAGAAACCGATTATTCGTATAGCTTTAAGACAATCCGAATGCTGCAAACCGAATATTATTAACGATTCGAATACTTAATGCCCCATCTGGTTAATTCTTTAGTCGACTAGTCGAATACCAAGAGCTCTACTACAAACTTCAGTCCAATGTACTCAAATCTGTACTTTCAGACGGCCCATCATGTGCATCTACTATGAAGCCAAGAATACTGTTTTTAAGCCACATCTGGCTGGTTTTCACTTTGTGTCCTGGAATGGAATCTTAATGGAAGCTCCAATGCTCGCCGTCGAAGAGAGTATTGCTTAATTGCCTTATCGCGCATTCTAAAACATCCTGCTGGTACACTTTTGACACAGTTTTAAAGCAGCTGAATGGTGACCACATTAAACCCATGAAATATATTTCTTGGATCTTTGGCAGCTTCTGCTTAGATTTTGTCGTTTTGCTTATTAAAAACTATTTTAACAGTGAACATTTTTTCATTTGTAAGGAAATACTTTCCTGGCCGTTAATCAAGTGCCTCCTAAATCAGCCGCTTGCATCGTACGGCGTTTATTTAGTGGTGTTTTTTACTGTAACTCAAAATACTCATTTCTCCCGAAAAATGATACTGAATGGCGAAGATTTTCGCTCGATTATTTTTTAAACTTTCGAAGTGGATTAACTCAGCATCCATGAACTTAATTAAATTTTTTAGCGATGAAGCTTCATTATTGGCCACTGTTTAGCGATGATATGTTGAAAGTAATCGTCAGCTGAAAAAGTAGTTGATAAATTCAGAACCCATGTTTTGGAGATACCTCAATCAGAGTGGCAAAAGTGCTTTGACAATCGGTTGCGTTCTCGAACAATTTTTATGACTGAATTGGTTCGAACACCGCGCGAAAGCTCACTTATCTTTCTGTAATCAACTGTAGACGTTTGGGAGAAACGATCAATAGTGCGTAAACTCTGTAACAGAATTTATGGCAGGATTAAATACATATACAAGGCGCGTTCCAAGGCGAACAGGACTTTAAAAAAAACAGAACAAATGGTTTTTTCGGCAAAATCAATTTAATTTATTGGAAATAATCTCCTTCTGCTTCAATACAGCTTTTTGCACGGTCCAAAAGCATATCGAACGAGTGCTCGTTGGTCGATATGGCCGCCTGTGTGCCGGTGCAAGCCTTTTCAATGGTCTCTACGTCTGCATAACGCTTTCCTTTCGTGGACAAATGCATTTTTCCGAAAATGAAGAAGTCGCACGGTGCCATATCAGGTGAATACGGGGAGTGGTTAATGGTTAAAATGTAATTTCTAGTCAAATAATCGGTCACAAGTGTCCTTCGAATGTTGGATTCTGAGCAATTTTTTGTCGTCAGTCAATTTGTGCTGAACAAACCGTGCGCACACCTTTCGTGAGCCCAAATGTTCGGTCAAAATGCGATAAATCGATGTTTTGAAGATGTTCAATTCCATTTCCATGAATTTCAAAGATGATTTCGGCTGATTTTTGATGAATTCACGCACAGTTTCGATGGAATCTCCGGTGATCACGGATTTTGATTGGCTCACATGTTGATCGTCATTTATGTCCTCACGACCACTTTGAAAACGTTGAAACCACTCGTGCACTCTGCTACGGAATAGTCAATCATCGCCATAAACTTGTTTCATCAATTGAAATGTTTCGGTAAAAGTTTTATCAATTTTAAAACAAAATTTAATGTTGGCTCTTTGTGCGAAGCTCATTTTCGCACCGATAACACAAACATACTGACACTCAAAACGCAATAACTTCACTTCCAATGAATAAAATGTCATGAAATTCTCACTGGACAATCGACAGCAGATTCTAACGCGCCAGTCGACGCATAGATGGCGCCACCAGGGGACGCTAGATTCAAAAAGACCTGTTTACTTTGGAAAGCACCTTGTATGAATGCACGAATAGTCATGAGTTTAATAGCTAATCTGAGACTTTTAACTTCGAAGACATCTATGGCTACCCTGCTTCGTTTTACTTTAAGCTTCACCTCAAAGTTGTTCTTGAAGCTTATTACCAATCGCACAGTTATCTTCGATGAAAAATCGCTCCACCAGATATTCGATTTCAGCATAAAATTGCATAATCAGTAATTGCGACCACAGGCCAATTATGGTTAAACATAGTATTAGAGGTGATTATCAACTTGCCACAAAATCAATCAACATATCCTGTTTCGCATGTTGCCAGCAACAAAGCAGCAGGCCTTCAAAACGAATTTGCATTACAAATTAACCGATTATAACTTCCTTTGCAGCCGAATTAACTGAAAGTTGGCAGAAAATCGAGGCAAGGCAAAATTATCGAAAATCAAAAAGAAAAAAAAATCAACGAAATTATCAAAAAAAAATAAAGCAAAAAAATCAACGAAATTATCAAAAAAAAAAATAAAGCATAAAAAAGGAAAAAAAGCAAAAAAAAAAGAAAAAAAACAAAAAAAGCTAAAAAATCAATGAAATATGGGAAGAAATCTGTCTGCAGTGTGGAGCCTTGGCTGACAGTCTCTGAAGTGGAGGGCGGAGGCGACAAGTGTGGCATAAATTTATATGCGCGCTGCCTGCATTTGTCTGTATGTATGTATGCACATGTGTATGTGTATATTTGCGTAAATACGCTCGTATTTGCGAATGTGTTGACGCTTTGTATGCGTTGCTGATTGCAAAGACTCGCATCTAGAAGCTGCTGCCTGCCGGCCCAGCACAGCAGTATGTTGCACGCATGCATGTGTGTATGTTTGTGAGATATGTACTTATGCATATTCGCACTTGAGCGCCAGCGAACACAATTTACTCGCATTTTTTGTTAGCTTAGCTGTGAAGTGCGGAGCTGGTGAGGCGTTGAGGGCAGAGACTTTCTAGCTGACATTGGTTGAATTGGCATTGAATGATCGGCACATCTGCATTCAGACTGTTTCAGTTATGCACTTGTAGTTATCTGCATACATACGTATATATGTTATATGCATATACATATGTATGTAGATATATATATGTAAGTATATTCGTCTACTTGATTGCCTGTCAGCCAGCTTCTAACTTGCGACCTACAAGTATTTACAAATATAATTGGCTTGGATCGGCTCTGTTGTGTGCTCGGTGTGTACATATCAGCAATCAGTGCAATCAGCAATTTTGTGGCAATGCAGCAGGCTGTCGGCATGCGTACGCATGTGTGTATGTATGTCTGTACTTTGGGTTTATTTATATTTGTGCACACACACTTGTTTTTAGTTGCGCAAATACTCCAATTTGGTATTCCACTTGTCATTCTATTTAAATACTCACACATATGTATGCATAGCAGCTTATGTGAATACCCTGTAGGAAAATGTGACCAGCACATATAAAAATTTCATACTTTACATGCAGTTAGCTTTAATTTAAGACAAAGACCAGTGCAAAATTTCATGAAGAAATGACCAACCGACTTCAAAAACACAGTTTCGAGAAAAACGCGTTTAAAGGCGGCGCACTTAGCCTATCTGGCCTCGAGCGCTGAAGTTCTCAAGGCTGTATCTCCGAAACTATTACGCGGATCAATTTGAAAATCGAAGACAATACTCTAGAGGTGTTGTAGAATTTAATAAGACAATAAAAATTAATTTGATTTTTTGAAACCCAGCAAGAGCCTGCCAATCGTTTCTTCTTTTAGCAATTTGGTTCCAATTCGAGATACCAAGTACAGCTAGTTCCTTCTCCACCTGATCTCTCCAATGGAGTGGAGCTCTTCCGCTTGATATGCTTCCCCTGGCAGGCTGGAGTGTTTTCTTCCATTCGGACGACATGACCCATCCAGCGCTGCCGCTATCTCTTAATTGGCTGAACTATGTCAATGTCGTCGTATAACTCATACAGCTCGTCGTTAAATCAACGATGGATCGATATTCACCCTGGCTAAGACGCAAAGGACCATAAATCTTCCGCAGAACATTTAATGACAGGAGATATTTCGTCTTGCCCTCTTTCACTAAAAGACCAGTTTGATTCGCTTCTAAATTCAGTCTGAGAACTAACAGCTCGGATGTTGAGGACAATGGTATCAACAGCCAGC
Organism: Bactrocera tryoni; assembly: GCF_016617805.1. Classification (NCBI taxonomy): domain Eukaryota; kingdom Metazoa; phylum Arthropoda; class Insecta; order Diptera; family Tephritidae; genus Bactrocera; species Bactrocera tryoni. The sequence goes on along the minus strand of NW_024395866.1, from coordinate 43,509 downwards.
CAGCAGCTGTACACTCTTATAGAAAATTGTACTAGCTCGAATTATTTTCTCCAGCAGCAGATTGAAGATAGCAGCAAGTCGCACGAAAGGGAGTTGCCTTGTCTGAAACTTTGTTTGGTATCGACCAGCTCGGAGAGGTCCTTCCCGATCCTGACGGAGCTTTTGGTATTGCTCAACGTCAGTTTACACAGCCGTATTAGTTTTGCGGAGACACCAAATTCAGTCATAGCGGCATATAGCAGCTTCTTATCGTACTGTCAAAAGCAGCTTTAAAATCGACGAAGAGGTGGTGTGTGTCGATCCTCTTTTCATGGATCTTTTCCAAGATTTGGCGCATGCTGAATATCTGGTCAGTTGTTGATTTTCCAGGCCTGAAGCCACACTGATAAGGTCCAAACAGTTTGTTGAAGGTGGGCTTAAATCCTTCACACAATACGCTCGATAGAACCTTGTATGCGATGTTGAGGAGACTTAAATCACGGTAGTTGGCGCAGATTGTGGGGTCTCTCTTTTTGTGGATTGGGCAAAGCTCACTTAAATACCAATCATCGGGAATGCTTTCGTCCAACCATATTCTACAAAGAAGCTGATGCATGCTCCTTATCAATTCTTCGCTGCCGTCTTTGAATAGCGCGGCCGACAATTTATCGGGCCCGCCGTTTTGTTGTTCTTCAGAACTATTCGAACTTCTTCATGGTCGGGTAGTAGAACGTCTGCTCCAATGTCATCGATTGGGGAATCGGGTTCACCATCTCCTGGTTCTGTGCTTTCAATGCCATTCTTCAGGCTGGAGAAATGTTCCTTCCATAATTTCAGTATGCTCTGGGCATCAGTCTCTAGTTTACCTCTGGGGTTTCTGCAAAAGTATGCTCGGGTCTTGAAACCTTCTGTTAGCCACCCGCATCTTTTCGTAGAATTGTCGCGCATTAGCCCTGTCGGCCAGCTTGTCAAGCTCTTCGTACCCACGCATTTTGGCCTCTCTCTTTGGATTACTTGGGTAACTGAAAAAATTAAATATTGCTGATATTACTTCCAGTATGGTATGATCAGTTACTAGTTTATTTTATGTTAAATTCTGAATACTTTTTTATATACCTTATAATACTTTACTTGAAAGAAAAGAAATAATTTTATTTCGAAATAGGGTACACTAAATTGAACATAGACACTTTAAATATTCAAGTATCAGCCATGATCAGTTACATTTTATTTAAATATTTTTTGATGCCTTTCAACGAGACCTTTAAATATATACTAGTTTGATATTTCTTTGTGTTCTTTACATTTTATGTTCCATTTACTTTTTAATCACGTTTTATTGATGTTCACTACCCAAAATTTATTAATAAAATACAATTCGAAAAGCTTGCTGTACTGACTTTTGAAATTCGAGTGCGTCTGAGTGAACACTCCGGCTAAAAAAAGAGGGAAAACAAAAACAAAATACATGTATTATCCACACAAAAACAACAAAGAAAACACCTCAATGTATTGAATGCCGCCACTATCTGTCTGTCTGCCGCCAGCGGCACAAAGACACGTGTTGCATTAAAACGCGCTAATTGAAAAGGATACTCGAAAACAAATTGCACGCAAAAATGTGCAAAAATCATTGCAATTCATGCGAATATGAATGCAAATGGTGTACAAGCTACAGCCGCAGCCTCAGCCCCAGCCGTTGTATGCTTTTGCATTTTTCGGGTGTTAAACAGGTACGAAAAAAGCAACATTAGTAAAATTCATGCGAGTAAAATCACAATGCTCATGCTGCGCACAAAGATAATAGCGCCCACAACGCAAAACTCAAAGCAAATTCAAAAGTGTTGCAGCAGAGCATGAGCTGTGCCATCATTCAGCGCTCGAACATCGGCCTCATCGACATCAATTCGATGTAGTCTACGGGCTTCAGACGCAAAAAATGTATTTACGAGTATAAGCTATCATACCCAGCAGGAAAATGTAAAAAGAAGTGAGGAACTGGTTTTGAAGCAGTGTGAGTGGCTTATCTAGTCCTGAAATTCGGAAAAATTAAAAATTATTTTCCCTAAAATACTGCGATCGTTGTTGCAATATGGCCCTTCACAACTTTATCGTAAAGTTAGACATTTTTTTGTTATATATACTCAGAACGTTTTGATGTTTGAGCACTAAATGTGTGGTTTAAAGTAACTTAAAATATTCATTTCGGCCATTGTCGAGTTTACTTTTGACAAATTTCGACGTGGATCAGCTCAATGAACGCTGGATTTATTAAATGAGCCCGAAAGTAAACAGCAGTTGACTGCATAGGTGTCGAAATGAGCCGGATCAAACAAAAGTTTTTCGCACTAAGCACTGTCTGTTTTATGAAAAAGATAAGCATGTCGAAACCATACGTCTAAAACAACGCAGAACAGTAAATTCTGGGTGGTACACACCCATTTGCTGCAAGTTGTCTTTTAAGAAATCCGTAAAATCAATCGCCGAAAACGGGATCTTCAGACCAATTCAGAATACTGATCTGTCTTCACCACGACAATGCGAGCTTTCATAGATCGACTGAAACAACTGCATTTTTGAGCAGTCAAAACATCAATTTGATGAGTCATCTTCCATATAGTCCTGAATTGGCACTGAATGACTTCTTTGCATTCCCGTACGTTAAAAACAAACTAGGCTGTCAACGTTTTTCGACAGCTGAAGAGGCGGTTGATGCGTTCAGAATACATGTTTTGGAGTTACCTCAATCAGAGCGGCAAAAGTGATTCGAGAATCGGTTCAAACGCAAGTGTAAAGATGTTAATGGAAGCTTGTAGTATATGTGGTTAGGAAAAGAGTCAATCGATTGTAATTTGGGTACTCCCAATATATTTAAATTTTGTTATTTTTTTATTATTTGAATCTTAAGGTATTACAACGGACCGGTGTTCTATTGTGTCCAAGCCCAACCTAACCAAATTTAAGAAATCCGTTTGTCTTAACAATACTATATGCATATGGAAATAAGTATGTATCGCGGTTTCCAATAGGGATGATATGATTTCCATGTGTCGCTTCGACCATTTTTAATATGTCGAGATGGGTGATTTTTTTTTTCATGGTCGAAATAATCGTACACCTGTGCTCGCCATTCGTCGAACTGTTGGAAATTTCGAGCTTACATTATCTTTCATAATGTTCAAGTGCTGATAAGACAAAGAACCACCCTTAGTAATGAAAATTATGCTCTGGGACTGTCCCAAACCACCATCTGGTCGATTTTGAGAAAGGTTTAAGCTTTCATCTGTACAAAATTGTTCTTAAGAACTTAAGAACTGAAGCCATTGTATCACCGTAAACGTCGTGAACTTGCTGATTTTGCCTTGGAACAATTTGAAAACGATAACGTTAAGTTAAGAAAATTATCTTCTCTGTTGTGGCTCACTTTCACCTGAGTGGTACGGTAAATAAGCAAACCTGTCGATTCTGTTGCGAAGAAAATCCAAAAATTATTCATGAACAATCATTGCATTCCCCTAAATTGACAGTTTGTTGTGGTTTTTGGTCTGGTGGAATCATCCGTCCGCGCTTCTTTCGAAAAGAAGCTGACGATACCATTACTATCAATAGAGAATGGTGTAGATCGGTGATAATAAACTTTTTATTACCGCATCTAAAAAAAGTTGACCTTGACAACATCTGGTTTCATTAAGACGGGGCCACACAGCACGTGCAACAACTGAATATTGCGAGAAAAGCTTGGAGATACGATTATTTCGAGAAATTGTGACATTGAATGCTTTCCAAGAAGTTGTGATTTAACACCATTAGACTACTTTTTATAGAGTTATTTGAAGTCATTCGTCTTTAGTAATAAATCAGATTCTCTTTAAGCTTTAGAAGTCCATATTGGAAGTGCTGTTCATGACATACGACTTGGTTTAGTGGAAAATGTGCTCGAAAATTGGGTTCATCGAATTCATTCCTGCAGAAGAAGTCGTCGAGGTTATTTGAATGATGTTGTATTCAGAACTTAATTCTATCGATTGTACTTGACATTAAATAAAAATCAATAAAAAAAAAAATAAAAAAAAAAAATTTCAATTCCCTTAACAATTGGTGTGTATTTTTTTTATAGTAATCTTATCGCTCTTCTTAGAAAATGCTGTAGTTCAAGTCATGTCGAACTGCAGTAACGAATCTATTTTGTGAGTACACCTAAGACTTCGAGTTTCTGGAATATTTTGAAAGAGGTGTTTATGTTGTAGTCATTTCATTTTAGTGTGGGACTTTAGCAATTTGAGGTGCGTTCTCACCTTTTTATAGGTTTTCTCTTTCCCCAGCAATTTTCGTCTCACAAATTCCATTTTGATTGTTATGTATGCCATTGGCAGTTCGTCTGTATATTTAATTGCTGGGTGTTGAGTGAAGACAAATGCAATTCAAGCCGGTTTCAAAGGTTCTGTATTTTCCCTTTCGTTTTCACGAAGTCTGCTGCCACACCTACCCACCTTTTACACCACAAATATACGCCAAACATGCATTTAATACAAATCAAGCTAATTTTCAGCGTCGCAAAACATATAATTTGTCTACACTGTACTTATGTATTTTCGTGGAAAATATTTCCCTAACGAACACGACAACCGAATTGATTGAGTGGAGTGTGAAGGAGTTGTGTTTGTGGCATTGCTACTGGCATTGGTTTTGTCTGCCCACCCTCGTGGTGGTGTGGGTTCAGCGCCACAGCTCTAGTTTCCTTTGATGCTCGTGTTTTGCCCGTGTCTTCACTTATCGAATTGTCACCCAGCTTGCTTGGCATTGTGCCCATTATCGAATTCGTGATTATACCAGCTGCTGTTTTACTCTTATTTTCACTTTTTACCTTTATAAAGTTTTTGTTCTTTGCTGCGTTTTTTGTTTTTTCGGCTTCGATTTTTTTGTTTGTAAGCCAACGCAAAAGCGTTTCAAAGCATACATTCGCTCCGCACACTTTCCTTCCTGCTGCTCCCACTCACGCGCCTGGCTTGTGCTTGTGCAGTCTTGTTCTTGTCGTACTCGTTAATCGTGACTGCGTTCTTTCGCCGTCGTGCCAATATTGTTTTTCTGCAACGCTGATTGGAGTCGATTGCTAGAAACTGTTGCCCGTCGTCCTCGTCCACCGCGCACGTCGGTACGTGGGCTGTCACGTCGTTACACCGCATAGCTGCCAATTTTCTCAAGTTCCGCAATCCTTTTTCCGCTCTCTTTGCCATGTGTTGCAACATGCCCGTTCGTGCGCGCGCCTTGTGTGGGTGGTGTGTGGTTAGTTTGCGTTTCACTTTTTTTGCGTTTGGTTTTCATAGCCTCATGGTACGTTCCTTTGTCATCGACAGCTACGGTAGTTATCAGCTAGCTCCGTAGCTTGGCGTTTTCCATTTGCCGGCAATATTTCATTTTTTTTGTCTGCCGTAAAGCTCGTTTCAGCTCACATTCCTGCTACGCTTTGGTCGTTGGTTTGTTTTACTCGTTGATATGCTTATTTTTATACCCTGAACGGGGTATGCTAAGTTTACTACGAAGTTTGTAACACCCAGAAGGAAGCTTTGGAGACCCTATGAAGTATATATACATGAAGTATATATGTATGTAATGAGCTGAGTCGATTTAGTCATATTCGTCTCTCTGACTCTTGGTCCTTTACTTTATACGAGAATTAGTCCTTCAGTTTTTGAGATATGGACCTGAAAATTTGCACACGTCCTTTTATTTCCAAGAAGCTGCTCATTTGTAGGAACCGTTGATATCTGACCAATATAGCATACAGCTGCCATATAAACTGAACGATCAGAATTAAGGGCTTCTATGGGCAACTTTTTTATTCGAAGCGATATCTTCACGAAATTTGGCATGAATAAATGTCGAATGCATTGGTGCTATCTCCGAAAAAATTGTGCAGATCGTATCAGTAAAACATATAGCTGCCCTAGGAACTGAACGATCGGAATCAAGGGCTTGTATGGACAACATCTTTATTCGAAGAGCTATCTTCACGAAATTTGGCATGGATAATTGTCTAAGGTATTGTTGCAATCTCCGAAAAAATTATGCAGATCGTATCACTATAGCATATGGCTGCCATACAAACTAACCGATTAAAATCAATCCCATACTGAACGATCCAAATAAAGTTCTCGTAAGAAATATTTTGTATTTGTGAAGGGTATTATAGCTTCGGTGCAGCCAAAGTTAATGTTTTTTTGTGTTTCATATTTTTTTTTAATTTCTCACACGCCACCTCGGGGTTTTGTAACCGTTGTGTACAGCAAGGGCTTTGTAAGCCACATGCAGGCGCGCAACCTACGTTGCATTCGTAGTATGAAAAAATAACACCAATTTTCTGGCATCGAATGTAATTCCAATTTTTAACATCATCACGTATTTTCATTTTTCTCTTGTTTGGCGTTTTGTGGGCGGCTTTCATATGCTGGTTGCGCTTGATATGGGGTACGCTTTGTTGAGACGGTCTCGAATAGAAAATATTCGTTGGAATTGCACCGTTTTGCTGGTATATTTCATAAGCACTTTTGTCATGTTTTCAGAGTAGAAAATTTAATAGAATTTTTTTTTGACTATCATGAATTACAGCCGTACCTCTAGCTCCATTAGAGTTTTTTTGAAGAAATTTATTTCTTATAATCTCGATACATCTGCGCTTTTTGCGTGAACATCTCTTCCGCCATTAAATGTGGGCAAAAATAGTAAGACTTTTTAATTTATATTTCGCGCGAAAACCCTTTCGACGAAATATTTATTTTTCTAAGTTGGTATGACTGTCAGTGACATCTGTGCCAAATGTCACTTCAAAGTAATCATTAGTGTTTAGTATAAGTTAGTCTTTCTGAAATACATACATAAAGTGCATTCGGCGATTTTTTTTTTTACTTCAGCAGAAGAAGTTCCATTAAATTTTGTATGCGGGAACAAATTTCTCGTGTCGAAACGTACAGAATATTGAAAAAGGTCTTTGGTGATAATTGTTTGTCGCAAGCAAGTGTTTTTTTATTGATACAAATTATTCGAAGAGGGTCGAAAATGCATTGCCGACGTTCAGGACAGCCATCAACATCAACTGATGATCAACACGTCAATAAAATAAAGGAATTGGTGCTTGAGAATAGACGATTAACAGTCAGAGAGCTTACTGGCATCGTTGGGATATCGGAAGAATCAGTGAAAACCATTTTGAAAGATCATGTGGGCCTAAGAAAACTGAAAGCACGATTGGTTCCAAAATCACTCAATGCTTTCGAAAAACAGCGTCGCGTTAACGTCTCTGAAATAATGCTTTCCGACTACCAAGATGCTACGAAACATAACATTACTGGCGACGAGTCTTAGATCTATGCTTCCGACCCGGAAACAGACGATCAATCGACCGAATATCGTAGCAAAGGGGAGCCGATGTCAAAAAACCACGTCAAAGCAGGTCAAAAATCAAGGTTGTGTTGACAGTTTCGGTCGATTATCGAGTGGTGGTGCACTCCGAATTACTTCCAACCGACCAAAATGTCAACAAAGAATACTAACGGGTTTTTCAATAAGTGCGCTACAAAAGTTTTGGAATAGCAATGAAATTCTTTATGCCTGTGAAAGTGCATTTGAAGCCATTATGTATGGAATTCGATATTTTTTGCATGGCCGCAACGGGCACGTTTGCAGAAGTCCAGACACTGAACCCAATTTTCGACGGTTTCAAGCATAAATCGGCCGATACTACTGCAGTTTCATGTTCGATATTCGTACGAAGTTCATCAATCGTCGCTGGCTTGTTCGCATAGACCATAGACTTGACATAGCCCCACAGGAAATAGTTTAACGGCGTCAAATAGCACAACCGAATCGTCCAATTGACTAAGCCATTTCGTGAGATAACACGTTCACCAAACTTGGTTTTCAATAAATCGATTCGCTGTGTGGCTTGTGACGCCATCCTGTTGGAACCACATATTGTCCAAGTCCATATCATTCAATTCGGGCCAAAAATATTCGGTTACTCAATGAGCGGTAGCGATTCCCATTTACAGTAACATGCCGGTCTTGATCATCATGGAAGGAGTACGGCCCAACGACGACCCATAAGAACGACGTGTGAGAGACTGATTTGGGACTACCTCAATTTATGCGCTAGCGGCAGCAATATTCTCTAACCTACGGTCACTTATTTGTCCCACTGGCGCGGGAACATATCGTACTGTGCCTGTGGATTCAAATTTTTCCACTAGACGCTCAATTGTTGATCTGACAGGCCGATTATGACGACCAAAAATTGGACGTAGCGCTCTTAAAGTTGCCACTGACTGACTGCGAATTTCGGTAGTACATTTGAATAATTTCGAGTCGTTGTTGGATCGTATATCTTTCTAACCTTACTGAAGAGAAATTTCAGAAGATCGGAAAAAAATATGGCGCCCTTATCGGTCTATTTGTAGCGTCGTTTTGAAAAAACCCTTTAATTGTTGCTAAACTGAGACGCGAAGCAGATGCCACAGCCGAACTCATAACCTCACATTAGAGGTTGTGTTATCACAGTTTTTCATTGTTTATTAGTTTTCATTTCTAGTGGTGGTCCTTATTGCTTCTTAAATTAGCAAGAATAATCCTTTTGTTTTCGGTTTGTCTTCGTTTTAACCCAATTCATCCGCTTATTGCTTTCCAGCAGCATTCATACAATCAACAAAATTCGAACTGCTTCGATATTGATATTGCGAAAAAATTTGCATTTATTGCGCCTTTGAGACATCCTCTCTTTCTTATTGGCATCCTCCTTTTTGGCCATTTGTTTGTGCCAATGCCAATATTCTAATATCACTTCCTATAGCGCTGGTCTATTATTATAATTTCCCTGTGCTCGTTTGCATGTTTGGCCCACGCCTTTAGCAGCTCGTTACTTTTCACTTTGCATTCATAACGAATGCGAAAAATATACAACCAAATTGGCTTGACTTCATGCATACATAGTCGCTGGCCTCCCAAAAGCCAGTCAGAGGTCTAAAATCTAAGCAGCGGATGCCAGCAGCTAGCTGAACGGACGTCGCCTTTCCGCCTTGTCGTGCCAAATTATGCGAGGCGTAACCGCCGTTTGCCACCGTAACCGTTTCTGCGTCACAAACAATTGTGCGAATGCTTCATGGTCGCTAACGAACGAATGTGTGGACGTGGTAAGGAGTGAGTTCGAGTCGCCAAAGTACTGAGCCAGCGTGTGGGCTTAGTTCGCAGCGCGCATGAAAGTCGCAGTTGCAGCTGGTATAAGTCATCTATGCGACCTTTTCGCTTAGCTTGCACAGTTTCGTATTTTTATACCCTGCAGAGGATGTATTAAGTCTGTCGGCATGTTCAGCTGAGTCGATTTAGTCATGTCCGTCTGGTCCGTCAGTTGTAGAAATATCGATCTGAAATATTGCACACGTCCATTTCTCTTCAAGAAGCTGCTTTTTTATCGGAACTGCCGATATCGGATCACTATTGCATATGCTGCCACATAAACCAAACTTTCGGAATAAAGTCCTTGTATGGGAAACTTTTTTATTTTACGAGATATCATCATGAAATTTGGCATGGGTTATTTCCAAAGGCAATGGTACAATCTCCAAAGAAATTGTTCTGATCGATTGACTATAGCATATAGCTGCCATACAAACTGAATTTTCTGAATAAAGTACTTGTATGGGAAACTTTTTTATTTGACAAGATATCATCAGGAAATTTAGCACAGATAATTGTGTAAAGCAATGCTACAATCTCTGAAGAAATGGTTCAGATCGAATCACTATAGCATATAGCTGCCATACAAACTGAATTTTCGGAATAAAGTCCTTGTATGGGAAACTTTTTTACTTGTCGAGATATCATCACGAAATTTAGCACAGATTAATACCTAAAGAAATGTTGCAATCTCTGAAGAAGTTGTTCAGATCGAATCACTATAACATATAGCTGCCATACAAACTGAACTTTCGGAATTAAGTCCATGTATTGGAAACTTTTTTATTTAACTAGATATCATTATGAAATTTAGCACAGCTTATTGCTTGAGGCAATGGTACAATCTCCGAAGAAATGGTTCAGATCGAATCACTATAGCATTTAGCTGCCATACAAACTGAATTTTCGGAATAAAGTCCTTGTATGGGAAACTTTTTTACTTGCCGAGATATCATCACGAAATTCAGCACAGATTAATACCTAAGGCAATGTTGCAATCTCTGAAGAAATTGTTCAGATCGAGTCACTATAGCTCCCATACAAACTGTCCGATGAACTTTTTTTTTAATAAGTTCAAGTGTTTTTAACGAATATTTTGCATTTGTTTAGGGTATCATAGCTTCATTGCAACCGTAGTTTACGTTTGTTCTTGTTATTTTTGCATTTATTATGTTTATTTTAATACAGCTCCTGCCGCTGTCGTCATCCAGTTCCAGCTTCAGCTCCAACTCCAGTCGCCGGTGTCTTGGTCGTCGTTGTCGTTGTCGTTGTCATCAACCGACATCGTTAGTATTTTGCCTGATTTGTGTTGCAAAATGATGCAAATGCAGATTTAGTTAAACGCTGAGTGATATCGTATCACATTGCGGATGCTGTCGTCCGCAGTCCGACATGCTTCATCATCATCTGCATAGTTACATACACATCTGCATTGCCTGGTACTTTCCATCTCATCCATGCTTGCATTTGTTATTGTTATTCATCATCTTAAATAAGCTCGCAGACATCATTTCGCCGTAGAGACCACCTCAACTTCTCACAGTGCTCAGCATCCGCTTAGTCCTCAGCAACATCATCAGCTCATACATTTCATGCCTCCTGCTTTTCTATCAATTTATGCATATGAGCAACTGCATAATTTCGTATTCCAAACTTTTGTTGTTTTCTCTTTGCTTGTCATATGCGCGAAAGTCCATCAGCCCATCTTCTCAGATATGGCAAGCTCGTCGTCAGCTGCATCATCCTATCCGCATAAAATTTCGTGCCGTCGTTGCGCCCATTCATGGCACTTGTCTGCATGTGCAGCTCATTTGTATGTGTCTCATGGTGGAGTCTGCTGTGTATCCCTGTGTTTAATCATCATGAATTTATATACTATATACTGTCCTCATAAATATATGTATACTAGTATATATTACGAGTATATATATGGATAGCTTCATCAACATTTCACTGTCCGCTTTCCATCATTTTGCGCATCTTTTTTTAGTTTTTTGTGTCCTTAAATAAAAGATGAGCTGCTTCCTGCGTGCTCCAGCGCAAACTTACCTCACAACATGTCATCGTGCCGAAACTGTCATATTTTATCAGCGCGCAGGAACTCGATTATTTTTTTTTTTAGCAGCAAAACTAAGCTAATCATGTTGTGCGCCGTGTGACATCCTTGTTGCTTGCAAAATATTCACTTCAATTTTGGTTTTAAATAAAATTAAATGTGTGCTTTAGCAGCTGTGTCGATTTTATTTATTCAAGGCCAATTGAATTTTCACCATTTTGTGGATTGCAGTAGCTGCTACGTGGACGACAGATCTCATGCATCCTTCAGCTGTTTGGTGGTGCTCGCCAGTCATTTTTATTTTGTTGTCTCTCTTCCACAGTAAATATGTATGCCAATTAGTTTGGTCGCTTAATTTATACTTTTTAATTAAATTGCGTAGCTCTTCGTTAAGCTGAAGGTCTCATTATGTGGTTGGTGCGTAGAATTTCGCTAAGCGGAAATAATTTAGTTTGGCGACAGTTTCACTGGTTTGGATTTAATTAAAAACACAATTTTCGAAAAGGTTGAAAATGTTTCATCTAATATTCAAGCCTATAGTCTATCTGCATTATTTTGCAAGTATTTTTGTGGACGAGATTCAATACTTATGGTAAGGTTATATTGGTTGAATGTCATGGCATAGATAGACTACAGGTGCTTTGTGTTGCCAGTGGGAAGTTCATTATTAATACAAACTGAAGCTTACGTCGTACAGGATGTCATAGCTTTTTGCGAAGTTTGATAGATATTAGTTTCCTAATTCGGATACTTAATCTAGTCCTTTGAACTGCGAAGCTTATAGACATCTAAGTCGAGTTCTTGATCAGACCGGGTAGAACCAAAGTTGTGTAAAGACCTTTTTGTTGGCTCTTGATTAGCCAAACTGAAAGGTCTGCCGCAAAAGAAACAGGACTGTTAAAAAAAACAACAAAAAATTAATATTTTTCAAAAGTTATATTTTTTTATTCAAGTAGTTTCTTTCTGCTTCGATACAGCGTTTAGCCCGTGTCAATTAGCATTTCAAATGAGTGTTTAAGGTCATTTTTCGGAATGCTCTTGAGAATATCGGTCGTCGCCTTTTGGATAGCTGAAATGTCCTGAAACCAGTGTCCTTTCATGGGCAAATGAAGTTTTCCATATAGGTAAAAATCACAGGGTGCCAGATCAGGTGAGTTAGGGTGAGTGATTAATGGTTAATATGGAGTTTTTTGTCAAAAAATCAGTGACAAGCGTCGACCGATGACACGGCGCATTATCGTGCAACAGGCGCCAGGACCCTGCTTCACGGCATTGTGGTCGAGCACGACGAATGCGTGTCAAAAGACCCTTCATAACACCAAGGTAAAACACAGCATTAATCGTTTGGCCAGGTGGGACGAACTCTCGGTGCACAATACCCTCGGAATCGTAAAAACAAATCAGCATTGTCTTTATTTTTGACTTCTGAAGACGACCGACTTCTGATCGTCACAGAGGTCCTCACGACCTTCTTGGAATCGCTTAAACCACTCATGCACATTACTACGGGATAGGCACTGATCACCATAAACTTTTTTCATCATTTAAAATGTTTCAGTAAACGTTTTCCCAAGTTTAAAACAAAATTTAATATTTGCTCTTTGCATTTTACGACCGATGACCAAAAGCTGCTGTCACTTTTTGATCGATAACATCGATTGTAGTTATCCAATTGTCTTAAAATTTTTACGAAATGTCAACAAGAGATCAAACTTTTTATTTCATATACCCACCAATAGGTGGCGCCACCAGAAACAGTTATATTTAAAAAGTTCTGTTTCTTTTGCGACAGACCTTGTATATACTGTAGATATTAATACTAAAAAAGTTATACATCTAAATGGTTATTTATTACTATCCGTGCGACTCTGATTTTCAATTATTTTCTTTTTTTGCAGGTAAGTTATCGGAACTTAAAGTTCATGCTCCACAGGAAATGATTATATCAATGTGTAAGTCAAGATATTATTTTAGACATATTTTATACGAATTTAATTTATTGTTAGCTGTATTATAAAAATAAACGTGTTCTATTCTGCTAAATAAATTAAATTACACGATCTTGGAGGCTATGCTACAAGCCCTTGACGCGATATAAAGCGCTAACAAAAAGTACGCTTCCACAAATTGATTGTTTCGTTGGTTTCATGCCACGTGGCACTATTTTTTGGAGCCAAAAGTCGTCTACATCAACAATCCTCCAATCCTCCAATTCAGGCACGAAAAAGTGGCGCCCTATAGCGATTCGCATTGATTGTAACAGTATGACCGACTTCATTTTTGAATAAATGTGGACCAATGATCTCTTCAGCCAATGAAGCACACCAAAGAGTGACTTTTTGAGGATATATTGGCGTCTCAACTAAGGCTCCTTTCATTCTCTGTTATCGTATAATTATAAATATTTTAAAAGAATTAAGGAGAAGCAAGCCTTAGGACAGCTATCATATTCCTTACCCACCCAACTACACCTTTCCAACCAACCCAGATTTTCTCTATAATATTTAGTTTTCGGAGGTATGGAGGTTATCCTGAATATCGAAATAGTGCGCTTTGTACTCATGTTTCTATAGAGAACGGTATGTATTGACGCATTGCCATATTAAAAATATCAATCCAGGACGCTAATTATATTTTAACGAAAGGGAAATGCGGTTTTTACTACGATTTTAACTTATTTGCTTGTGAATTGTTCTTCCACAATTCTGCAGGCCGTTTCGACGCTGTTATAACCCAAACGTGTCAATATGGCCAAATAGAACTCCTTATTGACCGTCTCCGGAACAAATTCATCAAGCGCCAAACCATGAATATCGAAAAAACCAATGAGCATCACTTTGTTTTTTTGAGCGACTTTAACTTGTTTTTTTTTTTTGGTTCAATTCAATTTTTGGTTCTCAATTCCGATGATTGTTGACTTGTTTGCATGTCAAACTTATAAACCCAAGTCGCATCGGTAGCTACTATAATGCTTTCCATGAATGAGGGTTCGGAATTCGCACGGTCAAACATGTACGGTAATATTTTTGAAAAAAATACGGCTTTGTCGAGACGAGTCGAGCAAGAACGCGTTTCATAGCCAAAATATCCACGAAAATCATTTCAACGGGCTTGCGAGAGATGTCGAGCTCTCTTGACATCTCTCTAACACTTGCCTGACGATTTTCAAGCAGTTGAAGAGGTCGAAGGTCGCCAAGAACAAGGCATGTCTCCAACGATCTCTCGACTGTCTTTGCAGGCTTTGTACCACCTAATAATTATAATTAGCAGCAATTTCGATAATGATACAGGAAAACTGTAATTCTTTTATCCGTGTTAAGTTATTTAAACTTTTATTTCTGCTTACACTTGTTCTCCATAAGCTTTACTTAATATCGCGCAGCAAAGAAATCATCATCATTATCATTTGTAATGGCAAAAAATTGCTGACCTTGCCTAACGATCTGCGACGACGATTGCAATTTTAGCTGCAACAACAATAACGACAATCCAAACAACGATAACAAGCATTGCAATCAACAAATGTGCTCCTTTCCATATACATATATATTTCCTGTATTATTTATTTTGATTTTTTGCTGCACCCGCGAACGATTGCCTGCGCTTCCACACTTACTTGTCGCTTGCTGCATTCAAGAACTACTCTACAGCCTACGGCATAACAAGCAGCGAGCGCTCACTCCATAAGTGAACGGGTATATTTGCGGTTGCTTGTCGTTCGTTGCGCTGGTGGCTGGCAGCATCCTTTCATGGCGCCCTTGCTGCTCGTTGGCGCGGCTGCTACAGCCGCAGCGTATCTTTAAACATGTAATCAGATTCCATGGATGCTTACATTATAATTTAAATACAATGATTAAATACTTTTGGTTTTGGTTATTTAACGTTTTTACGCTCACTCTGCGCTGGCCGCAAGTACAGTAACTGCGCCCGTCGATATACTATTACCCACGAGGCAATGTGAGTACAGCTGCTGCTGTTGCTGTTGTTTTCGCTTGTTATCTGCTTACATAAAAACAACGTTGCTGCCTTCCAAAGTTGACGCTGTTGTTGCAAAAAGCCCTATCTGTGTATGGTATTATTCTTGGCTTGTTTTCAATGCCCACTGTTGCATGCCTTAATCTCTTAATGGCATTGGTCATGGTTAACGTTTACTTATAGCTTGCAACAACGATATCGTTTTATACATACATATATATATGTATATGTAAGCAGAACCATTAAAAGGACTCAGCTAGGGTTCGCAAAGGCCAGTCAAGTATGTAGGCAGGCAAGGCAGGGCGGCCATAGGCTAGTTGTTGGCCGGCTGGTTGCTTGTTCGGTGATGTGATGATGTGATAAGTCCGTTTTAATGCGTTTAACTGCCAAGGCTGGGTATGTTGCTGATGGGCTCTACAAATACATAAATGGTGCGCACGACAATTTTCGTGCTGCCTTGTAGGGAATCCCTCTAGCCTTATATTAGCATGAACAGAAGTTTTTCTCGAGGCGAATTTTTCATCAGCAAACTCATTTGCCATAAACATGAACAGATAATAATCTTTTGGTGTCATGTCCTGACTTTAAGCTGTATGCATAAGAACCTCCTAACCAAGTTCAGAGAGTTACGGACGAGTCCTGTGAGATAAATTTTCTCCTATTTTCTAAAACTGGTCATTACTGACCGAATGCTTTCTTCAGGTGGTCAAATGGAACATAATTCCTCTCTGTTATTGGCTAAAACTGGCCGCTACTGGGCGATTGCTTCCTTCAGGTGGTGAAATTGACTATAAGGAGTATGCATA
Source organism: Bactrocera tryoni (assembly GCF_016617805.1). Classification (NCBI taxonomy): domain Eukaryota; kingdom Metazoa; phylum Arthropoda; class Insecta; order Diptera; family Tephritidae; genus Bactrocera; species Bactrocera tryoni. The sequence continues at coordinate 27,471 of NW_024395866.1, read as the reverse complement.
AACACTTCCTAACCAAGTTCACGGATTTCCGGACGGGACCTGGAACACAATTTCACTCTCCTATTGGCTAAAACTGGCCGCTCTTGAGCGATTACTTTCTTTAGGGGTCGAATTGTTGTACGGACTATAAGGTGTAATAAGATCCTCCTAACCAAGTTCACGGAGTTTCGAATGAGTCCTGGCTGAATGCTTCTTTCAGGTGGTCAAATTGCTGTCCAGACTATAAGGTGTAACTCATAAAAACATCCTAAGAAGGTTCACAGAGTTTCGGACGAGTCCTGGAACTTAATTCCTCTCCTATTGACTAAAACTGGCCATTACTGGACGATTGCTTTCTTCAGATGGTCATATAGTAGTCCGGAATGAAACTTGTAAGCAAGTTCACGGATTTTCGGACGAGTCCTGGAACTTAATTCCTCTCCTATTGACTAAAACTGGCCACTACTGGACGATTGCTTTCTTCAGATGGTCATATAGTTGGTAGTCCGGAATGAATCTCCTAACCTACATAATTCTTCTCTTATTGACTAAAACTGGCCGTTACTGGACGATTTTTTTCTTTAAATGGTCGAACTGTTGACAGTAGTTACTTTCCTGCCAATCCCACCAAACACATAGCAATACCTTCTTGACTGACAATCTTGGCTTGGCCAAAGTTTGCCTCAGCTCACCGCGACTCGACCACGACCGTTTTCATTTGATATCGACTTAAGTAACCCACTTTTCAGCAACAGTAAGTATCCATTTCAAAAATAGATGTAAACCGCTTCGAAAAGCTGATGAGCTTGACGGACAGTCCATAAGGTTTCTTCGTCTTATTTTGTGTGGCACCCATACTTCAAGCTTCTTTTTGTATCTATACGTATTGAAATGGTCCCACACGTTTTTTGTTTGTTGTGCAATGTTTAGTTCATCCTTAACTTTTCAGTTGCCTTTCCCTACAGGGTACTGTACCCTTAATCGCTCTACCGTCATCTTTCATTTGGGCATTTTGTTCCATCGCTTCGTATCTTGTTTTGCCAATACAAACAGCATCCAGCGCGCATCAAAATATACATAAAGCTGTAACAGCAATTCTTTGCTCATTGTCCACACCGAATTCGGTTTAAACCGCAACAGCAAACGGCCAAAGTTGGTTAGTTGGCTTGTTGATTGCCGTTCCTGGTTTTCCTGTCTGCCTAAGTGGTAGATAGTAGCTCCAGCATTTGGCTGCGGCATCTGGAGCCACCACTCGAGAATTTTGCATGCACGTTGTTGCAGTTTGCTTTTCGAACGCCTCGTTGCTGCTTGTTTTCATTTTAGCGCCCCCAGCAGCAGATCAAGTACGGCACTCAGCTAACCAAGCAATCAAGTTTGTTAGTTGGCCGTCTAAGTAATGACAATTTGCTTTACTGTCTCTGTCTAAACTCTGGATAAATTGATGAGGCAGCTGTTGTTGTTATTTTAGTCTTGGATTTTGTTATGCATTTTTATTATTTATTTTTTTTTTCTTTAATTTTATTTTTGAACTTTACCTTAGAGTACTTGCATATAGGTTAGGAGAGGTTAGATCGTAAGGTTGATCCAAAATCGATAGATCTCACTTGGGTTGATATTCGTCTTCCTAAACATGGGTCACCAGATCCCCATAGATCTTTGTGCCTCAAGTTAATTAACCCCGTTCACGCCTAAGGCTTCATTAGGTTCGCCATATCTCCACCAATTTTTTTTCGGTATCAGAACAATCGATATTTCGTTATCGTCGATAAATAATTATTGTATCCTACCAGTTCTTTTGACCTTAAAGCTTATTTACGTATGTCCATATATAAACGGTGGAAAAACAAGTTCATGACTTCCACGTATAAGGTCGAAGATTTAATATAAGCTTGCCGAGTTGACAAGCCCTTACTAGGCTTTGAAGGCAGCGGTGCACTCTACCAATCCAGTTCCCCCTGACAGTCGAGCCGTTCCCACAACACTTGGGACGTTCCCGCGACACACGGGTCGTTTTCACGATACTCAAGTCGTTCCCACCACACACGGGTCGTTCGGACGAAAGTAGGGTCGTTCCCACGACACTCGGATCATTCCCATGACACTCGAGTCATTCCCATGACACTCGAGTCATTCCCATGACACTCAGGTCATTCCCATGACACTCGGGTCATTCCCATGACACTCAAGTCATTCCCATGACACTCAGGTCATTCCCATGACACTCGGGTCATTCCCATGACACTCAGGTCGTTCCCATGACACTGGGGTCTGAGTGACCGCAACGGACCCGGATTTTTATTCGGTCAAGGACTGTCAACTCGGCCCCATTACTTGAAATTTCTTCAGGAATATTTTCTGCCTCCATAACAACAACAACAACCAACACAGTTGAATATTTTGGCTAAGGTCACACATGTATTCTAATAGCAATAAGAAGAAACAAAAAATCCGAAAAATAAGTATCGAAAGGTATCGTCAACAATCAAGGATCTGAAGGGATTCATAACTGATTACAAACATTTGCTATTTTATAGTAGTGAGTTTACTTTTATTGTTCCTTCCTTTACCAAATTCGTTTTGAACCATGTTTCTCGTCGAGACAACCGCAGCATCCAAGTTGATTGAATCTTTCCTGCATTTATAGCATATCTTCTTCGGCACTCAATCGTTTCATCTTCGGGAAACGCACTTGATATCCATGTAGGACCTATCCTGTTAACAAATATCTGTTCATTGAACTCATTAGTTACCTACGAGTATGTGCCTGGGTTACGTGTACGCCGCCCACAGGTGGCCCACCTTCCCACTCATCCATCACCGCTGACGACATAATCGTATTTGCGCTTATTTAAACAATTTTGCATTTACTGATTGGTGGTTGGTTTTTCCTATTCAACGCACAGCGGTGCCGACATGAGCCACCGCAGCCCGACACGCCAACACTCGTTGACAACCGACTGCACTAACAGCTGTTGTGATGGTGAGCTACGACGCGACTGACCGTTTGTCTGGCAGTCCGCTTACCTGCCTGCTGGCGTTTAGCTTGCTTCGCTACCCTCTTGCCCTGGTGCAGGGCGATATCACAGCCCTTAACTCCCCGCTGCAGCTGCTTAGTGCACCGCTTGTCGACGCCGACGACATGTTTGTCTCGATCGCTAACATAATTATTATAGTGTTGCGCGCACACCTCTTGTTGCACCGTTGTGCCCAGTCGCCGGTCCGGTCGTTGCAACGTGCCAACCGCAACATCCAAGTTGGCCGAGCGCCCATTGCACATTTGCCGCTTGAGGTCGGTTGAAGTGTTTGGGCGTCGGTCTGTGCCTGACTTGACTGTCCATGTGCATGTCTGTCTGCCTGCCGGCCAGCCTGTCCGTAAGTCAAGCTGGTTCGTACAGCTGTTGGCCCTCTTCCAGACTGCCACACCAAAGCTGTCCATCAGCTCTGCTTGGTTTAGTTTAGCGGCTGGTACACATTTTATTTATTTTCACATTAATGGGCAGTCGTCATGTCAGTTCGGTTGGCAGCTCAGCTTTAACGCGTATGCGTTATTTTCGCGTATTTTCAGTTGTTGTTGTTGCCGTCGTCGTGCTAATGTACATGTCCACACATTCGTTGGCGTGCTGACTGGTCTGCAGCTATCGCTTAATCACACCCAGTCGGTATGATGTATTTATGTAGGCGCGAGACCTTACATGTTTATTCGATTGTTGTTGCTGCGCTGATGGAGGCTCATATTTATTCGCTACACGCGTGTGCATGTTGCCGTTTGGTGTTGGCGCATTTTGTGGTTTGCTGTTGATTTGCTGGTGTTGCTTGCTGGCCATTACATGTAATTGCGGTTTCGCGGTGGACGTCGTTACCGCAGCTGCTAATTGTTTATGCATCGCACTCGTATTATTCCAACGATATGGTCGCGACCAGCGTTGTGGGTGCGCTATGTGTTTTTGCTGCTGTTGTTGCATGCACTATTTACAGATCAATGTCATTAGCATGCTTTTGTGTGCTTTGTTGTTGCCACTTGTTTTCACAGTTTGTGGTGTTTAATGTTAGGTTAGCTTCGGTTAGTGTTAGGTTAACTTCAGTTAGTGTTCGGTTAGGTTGGTAACGCGTCGAGCGTTATTGAATGCTTATAAGCGACCTCTTCAACAGCTTTTCAGGTGTTTCTAAAACCATCTTCTTCTTCTCAAAAGTACATCCAAATAGTGACTAACTCTTCAAATCTAGTGAATAAAATATTTTGAGCTGTCATAGTACGGTTTTATTAGGTCGTTCTCTTAGTAATTTCCTTTGATGACAACAGCCGATTTTATGGAATTTTTTCACCAACTTCTTACTTAACCGTTTTCTTCTTCTTCTTTATTGGTGTAGACACCGCTTACGAAATTATAGCCGAGCTTGCAATAGCGCACCAGTCGTTTTTTCTTTTCGCTGATTGCTACCAATTAAAGATTCCAACTGTAGCCAGGTCCTTTTCCACCTGGTCTTTGAAACAGAGTGGCGGTCTCCTCTTCCTCTGCTTCACTCGGCGGGTATTGCGTTGAATACTCTCAAAGCAGGTGTGGTTTCATCCATTCGAACATAAAATAGCCAGCGTAGCCGCTGTTTCTTAATTCGCTGAACTATGTCAATTTCTTCGTATATCTCGTACGGCTTATCGTTCCATCGACTGTGGTATTCGCCGTTGCCAATACGCAAGGCACCATAAATCTTCAGCACCTTTCTCTCGAAAAGTCGTAGCGCCGATTCATCAGATGTTATCATCGTTCATGCCTTTGCACCATAAAACAGGACGGGAATAATGAGTGATTGTACAATTTGATCTCTGTTCGTCGAGAGAGAACTTTACTTCTCAATTGCCTACTCAGTCCGAAGTAGCACTTGTTTGCAAGAGTTATTCTGCGTTGGACTTCGAGGTTGACGTTGTTGGTGTTAATGCTATTTCCAAGATAGACGAATTATCTACGCCTTCGAGGCTATGACTGTCCACAGTGACGTAGAAGCCAACTCGGGAGTACGACGACTGTTTTTTTGATTGATTAATTGCGGTATATTTCGTCTTGCCAAAATTGGCTTGCATAATTTCGTTCCGCAAATTTCGATCTTGAGGATGTACCACGTCGTGAAAGATCTCTCTAAGCCGATGTGGATAAATTAAAGTCGTTGGTTGATGCAAATAGTCGAATAACAACTCGAAAGATTGTTGAAAGATTAAATTTGTCTAACGCTACCGTTCACAAGGACATGAATCGTCTAGGACTAATTTCGAAGCTAAGGGTTCCTCATGTTCTTACAAAACGAATCTTGTTCTAATTCGGAAGTGTATTGTGATAAGCTGGACAAATTCAGGGATGCACACAATTAGGACAGACCGGAATTGATCAATAGAAGATGTGTAGTGCTCCACCAGGTAAATGCGAGACCTCATATTGATGACTTACCAAAAGCTTTTGCAGCTTGAATGGGATGTGTTATCACACCCACCATATTCTCCAGACTTGGCACCTTCGGACTATTACTGGTCTCGGTCTCCGCAATGCTTTTTTTGGGTGGGAGAAACTTCACACCAAATCAGGACATAAAAACCAAGTGGGACCAGTTTTTTCCCTGCAGGAAGCAAAAACTTTATGAGCATGGAATCAATTTCTTGCCTAAAAGATGGCAAAAAATGTTGGATCAAAATGGAGAATATACATTTTCATCATTCGTATTGTCCATCATTAGTTAAAATTTTTACCCAACTTTTTGGTTAAGCTCGAATACCATTTCGGTAAAATTGTTAATCTTGTTTTGCTATCCAAGAATCAAGTCATTTTTCGATGTCATCTTGTGAGTTTAATTGCTTTTGCCAAACCATTAGCCATCCAATGGAACAAATAATAATCAAACGGTGCAATGTCTGCAGAATATAGCGGATGTGGTTGGACTTCCCATTTAGTGTTTCCAGGTAAGTTTTAACGGGTTTGGCAACGTGAAGGCGAGCGTTGTCATGCACCAGATTAACTTTTACGTGCCTATCCTGTTATTGAGGTCACAAGGAACCCAAGTTGCTTGTTTTTAAAACATTCCCAGCGGAGGTAGTTGCTTTAAAATGGCTTGATAGGCGACTCACAATGCTGAAGCAAGCTCTTCTTGCATTTGACACGGATCGTTAGCTAGCATTGTCCCCAATTCACCTTTTTCGAAAGTGTCTGGTCTTCCTTCACGCGCACGGTCGTTAATATCGAAATCACCGTCTTTGAACCTACGAAACCAATCACGGCACGTTGTATTACTTTAGGCAGCATATCCGTAAACTTGTTGGAGTTCACGATGTGCTTCAGACGCCGATTTCTTTGACCGGAAAAAGAAACAGTTCTCACAAATGAAGGTTATTTCTGAGAAAGTCGGGCATATTCGCACAACCAAAAGTATATAGCATGACTGCTGGTGTCATCTATTGACATATAGCGGGAACTTAGTTGCGATTCTAAAACTGAGTGAACGACCCAGAAGTAAGCTCTTTGTCTTTTGAATATGCTAGAGCGTCTAAAAATTAATCTTAAACAAATTTTACTTAGATATACTCTGAACATCGCATGTTATGTTTGCCTCGAGGTTTGAAACATCCAGAAGGAAACGTGGAAGATCATTTCGCCAATCTATCCGTATATAAGTGAACTATTCGCTCAGTTTTGGAGATATTGATCTGAAATTTCGCGCATGTTCTTTTCTCGCCATGAAGCTGCTCATTTGTCGGAATCGCCGACATCAGACTATAGGATAATGCTTTCATTCCAACTGAACGATGTCAATCAAGTCCTTGTATTGAAAACATTTTTAGTTGACGAGATGTCTTGACGAAATTTTGTATAGATTATCGCCAACAGCAACGCTATAATATCTGAAGGCACTTTTCAGATCGGAGCACTATATGATATAGCTACCATACAAACTGATCTGAACGATGAAAATCAAGCTCTTCTTCAGTTGTGAGTGGTATTCGAGCTGCGGTGTCACCAAAGTGCACGTTTTTTTCTTGTTTTTCAACCACATAAGAGATTATTCTCATATGCACGCATATACAGACATACATATGTTGCTACATGGGCATTGTGTGACAGTCTGGGAACTTCTTACTGTCTTGCGGTCCTGCAAGGCATACCCGAAACTAAATGTTAAAAGCAACAACTAATCAAACACGTCAAGCGAAATAACAAGATGCTAACGAAGTGCAAGTAAAATTGCGTGCAAAGCGCATTAACTTTGTTTTCGTTGTTGCCACAAGTTGTTGCACATTATCACCGCATTCATGTCTTTCTCCCATGTACTGCACATTCTACATACATTCGTGAAATGCGACGGCTGCGCTTATCGCCAAAACAACATTAATCCATGTACACTTTCGTGTTTTTAAAGTAGTTATTTTCAGCGTTTTTACTCTCTTTTTGTGTTGCTGCTGTCTTCCTTATCCAGATGCATTCATTTCCTCCGCTGTTGGCATCGCAAAGCTCTGGTTGCCTTTTGACTTCTGCAAGCTGCAATTATTGCAGTTCCTTTCATCGGCTGCGTCTTCGTTTTGTTTTTTGCTCAAGCTTTAATGTACTTAATTCCATCTTCATCTTGCTCATAATGTTGCACGACTAACCGAGCGTGTTGTGAGCAGTTAATTTCCATTTAGTGGGCGTGTTAAATTGATAAGAACGCGAATACTCGCTTTTTAATGCGATAATTCGACTTAATGGCTTTCTGCTTTTTCTACCCTTTTTCGCTTTATGTGACTGAAGTCTCTGGGAGTATTGTGCGAAAATGCAATGCTGCATATGGATGAAGTCTCCCTCTAAAAGGAAACATGTTGGTAATAAGTTTGTAACGTGAATTTGAAGATTTCTTACTCGTGTTTTATATTCTTGTACGATAAAAAATGCTTCAAAAGAACTGGTGGTATTTTTAGTTCTTCACATCATACGCAAATTTGACCCGGACTCTTGAAAAATATGTGAATCTTCTTCTTTTTGAATGACGTAGACACCGATTAGGCGATTATGGCCGAGTTCACAACAGCGCGCCACTTCTTCTCTTTGTCTGTTTGGCGTCAATTGATTCCAAGTGTAGGTATGTCCTTCTCCACCTTATCTTTCCAACGTAGTAGATGTCTTCCTCTTTCTCTGCTTCCTGCAGCGGGTACTGCGTCGAATTCTCTCAGAGCTGGTAGAGTTTTCATCCAGTGACCTTGCCAGCTTAGCGCTGTTTCTTAATTCGCTGAACTACTTGTATGTGCGCAAAGAACCATAAATCTTCAGCAGAACCTTTCTCTCGAGAACTCGTAATGCCGACTCATCCGATGTTGTCATCTTTCATGCCTCTAAACCATATAGCAGGACGGGGATGATGAGTGACTTTTAAAGTTTAGTCTTTCTTCGTCGAGAGAGGACTTTGCTTTCAGTTGCCTGCTCAGTCCGAAGTAGCACCTGTTGCCAAGAGTTATTCTGTGTTGGATTTCGAATCTGCCGTTGTTGTTAATACTGGTTCCAAGATAGACGCAATTATCTACGACTTCGATATTATGACTGTCAACAGTGACGTGGGAACTAAGTAGCGAGTGCGATTACTGTTTGTTTGATGACAGCAGATATTTTGTCTTACACAGCCACAGCTCGTTCACAGCCAGATTCTTTTGCTTCGCTTCCTTATCCAGTCTGGAGAAATCTGAACTAACGGCGCGCATGTTGAGGCCAATGATTTCAATACAGAAGATTGTATCTGCTCCATTCAGATCTTCAACTTGAATTATTTTCTCCAGGAGTAGATTGAAGAAGTCGCTCGATCGTTTGCTATCGAACGGCTCGGAGAGGTTCTTCCGGATCCTGACGGAGCTTTTAGTATCGCTCAACGTCAGTTTATAGCATGAGTTTTAATGACTTCAATAGACTCATCACGCGTTCCCACAAGCATATTTTACAGTTTTTAAGAAAGAAAATAGTCACAAGGAGCCAAATCTGGCGAATGCGATCACAAAGCTGTGTTTCCCCGATTCCTGTTTTCTGCTAACTATTCCGGTGGGTGCCTCAAAAAGAGCAAGTGGTATCCCCTATCAACCCTTTGACACTGTGAAACGAATTAATGGTGCACCTCAACACGGTAACCGAAGAAAACATGAGCTTCACCTTACTTTTTGGCCGACTTTGACGGGATTTATTTGCATTCGGCTTATTTTTCGATCGTCATTCGCCAGATATTTGGACAGTTTCGACGCCAAATACCAAAACCCACGTCTGGTCACCAGGAATGATGCTTGGTATGATGGTAGGGTTTTCGACCTTTATCTCGACATCGGATTATTAACATACGTCTACTCAAGATGTATTCTATTTCAATCGGGACGAGTTTATAAAACACTTCCTTGAAGATCTAGTCAGAATAGCAGACTTCCTCGATACAACAAGCAACAGAGAATGCCACCAAGAACTTGTATACTTATTCTTTGTTAAGTAAAGCTTCTTCTTCTTTGTGAGACCGATCGTTATTGATATGCAAGAAAAACAAGATCTCATAGGCTTTTTAGTTGTCGTCCTCCCTATTGATATTTTGAGCAGCTCTTTTTGGCAGAACGGATGTACAGGGGAACGTCATTACCTATCGCCCGAACCTGAGAGACCACCATTAGCACATATACTTGTATTCCTGTCGTGAATGGAACAGGGACAAACTCAGACGTAGAGTCTATGTGTTGAAAATATACATATATATAATTTATATTTCCGTCTAGCCACACTAATTTGTCGCGGCTACATACTAACCGATTTTGTTGCATGCAACATGCCCACACATTATCTGCTATTATACATGCCAGTTTCGGCATGGTTAGTAAGCTGTCTTTTCAGGTGTACAGTTTTGACAGTCACTTACTGCTAAGCCCAGCAAGAGCGTTGTAACAATTAAGCAACGCGCTGACGACTTCGTCGAAAGCACTAAGTCAACGCAACAATTTGGATCACGACATGAAAAATGTAAATAATTGTACTCCAAAAACTAAGAGTCCTAAAAAGCTTGCTACCAACAGCAGTCGAGCCTTGAGCGTTTCGCTTGTTTGCCACTGATGTTGTTGTTGTTGTTCGTGTTGCCGACGCGTCAATCAGGCGATGACATGGCAGACCCGCCTTAATAGCTTTACGAGACATGCAGATAAATGCAAGGCAACGGGCGGACAAGCGGACGACCGGCTGGGACTGTTGCTTTGGGAAAGGAGACAAGCTGTTGAAGTCAGCAAATAAATAAAATAAAACGAATGCAATAATTTGAATATGCAGACACACGAGTAACTAGTTAGGGTGTACAAGCGGGGAAAAAATAAAAATTTAAAAAAAGAAGAAAAAAGTAAAAATCGTTATTTCGGATATAATACCCTTCGAAGGTCCATTTTTAATACAAAAAAGAGTTTAAAAATATATTTATCTCGATTTTGATCGGACAGTTTGTTTGGCAGAGAAATGTTATAGTAGCGCGATCTGGACTATGTGTTCGGAGATTGAAGCGTCGCCTTGAACAATAATCTGAAAAAAAGTTTTCCATAAAAGAACATGAGGTATATCGATCAGTTTGTATGGCAGCTATATGCTATTTTGGCCCGATATTGGTGGATCCAACAAATAAGCAGCTCCTTGGGGAGAAAACGAGGTATGCAAGTTTTCAGACCTAAATATATATTAAAACTAGGACACTTTCGGACCTATATCTCGCACCTCGGACATGGTTAAAGGACTCAGCTTGTCACGTTGCTCATTCATACTTGTATTATACTTTATATGGTCTTTGACGTTCCTTGTGGTTATTGGAAAGATCGCGGTAAACTTAATATGCCCTGCGTCGTAAGAAAATCCAAAACCGATGGAACGAGTTACCGCGGTGCGAAACTGCAAAAGACATGTGCGGAATGCGAGATCGGAAGTACACATAATTCCTATTGGCACTCGATAGAAGAGACTGTGGGAACATGGTGTGAATACTAACTGGTCGCTGTCTGGTGGCAACACACACCCGCAGGATGGGGCTGACAGTTCAAGAAAACTGCAGGAAATGTCTATAGCAGGGTACCAGGGAAAGGATGGAGCATCTCTTATACACTTTTTCCGCATTGCCAAAACTACGCTGTAAGCATCTGGAGTCACCACGGAATGATACACTGGAAGAGGTATCGACAGTGAGGCCGCATAGTCTTTTAAAATTCGGGTTAAGCGCAGGAGTCCTAAAGGATAAAGATTCCTTTTGGACTTAGCACCTGAACTAAGTCTGATATCGCAAAGGAACAAAACTGGTCGCATTGGCCTACCAAATTAACCTAACCTAATATGCCCTGTGCAGGGTATAAATATTATACAAATACACATATTACATACATGCATATGATTGTATTGGTTTTTCGCAAAATTTAGCATGTCTCAGACTGGCAAATTTTAACAACTCACAAAACGAACTAACAACAACAACGACAACATGCGTAACATTAAAGCTTCCTTCAAAAAAAAAAAATAAAAATAAAAATAAATACATAAATACTAACAAAAACAAATACGCTGCATTTCAACACGCCTTGCAGGCAGGCACTCTTGTCAACAGCCGTTTGCCTCTTATTGCCACAGCTCCAATGCGTTGTATGCGCAAAAACAAAAACAAAAGCAATAGTGACAACAATTTGTTGTTTGCAACATGCGGACATGTTGAAATTGCCGAGATACTAACTGCTCATGTAACGCGTAGCACAGCATCCAGGCACCGAGCGCCGAAGACAGCCATTGCTGCTGGCAGCAAGCGTGAAGCTGTGACTCCACTTGGCTCACAGCCTACATTTGTTGTATAATGGAGGTTAGGTGGTTGGCTGGTTGGTAGCACTCAGCACCAGCACTCAGCTTTCAACTGGAAATTTTAAACATCTGTGCTTCATGCATTTTTGCGCGTCATCCTGCTTAATGGCTTTTTTGCTTTCTTCCACGCTTGAATGGAGTAATTTTCTTGTTTCGTAACAATAATCTGGCATCACTTAAACCATCTGTCAATTCACACTCTCTTATTGTGGCAATTTAACTGCTTGTCAAGACGGAGCTTGTTTCATAACGTTTTTGATTTTACGTATAATGAACACTTTCTTGGGTAGAAGGTTCTCTTAATTCTATCTTTATCTTTTATTATAAAAATTGACTCAATCAAACCACATCTTATTTACAATTTTGCTTCAACCTGGTCTAATTCAAAAGAGTTGGAGGAGTGGACGAACAGCTGTGAGGACTAATTACAAGACCTCTTCTGCTCCTCTTGTGCTCTTTCCTGGCTGTAAGGTCGTGGTTAGTTTTAGCTATAAAGGGAATAGTGCTGTAAGCTCTCCAGAATACAAAATTACGGAGCGTAAAATCGCAAGGGAAATCTACATCTTCGACCCATTTAAATCTCCCGGTAAAGACGAAATCAACCCAGTCGTGTTGTCAAAATGTGTTTTGTCTATTCTTACCGTGGCTACAGGAGATCTTTAGAAGCACAAAGAAATAATCTCCAAGCAGTTTCTGCTGGGGTGTCTCCCTGGAGTCATTTGTTTGAAGCGGAACCGCTTCATAGAAGCATCAAGAGTTTATTCCTCAACTACGTCAAAGACATAACATAATACGCCGACAAACTTCGGACACAACTATCTTCAGACATGCACTGACTGCCATTCACGGTGGTGCTATCAACACCTTCACCGACTCCCTTCCAGTGAATGGCGTACTTGGAATGGCGTGCTTGCAGACGAAGAGTTCGAGTTGCCGCGAGAATTGAGAGTTACCCTTGCGTAGCTACATTCTGGATCCTGTAGCAGGTTAAACTCCTACCTATTCAGAATCAAATCCAACATATCAAACATATTTTCAGCATGCAACGAGTCCTCGCATGACTCTAACCATCTCTTTGCATGCCCAGCTATCACTACACATATGACACCCTTTGGTCCGACCCGTCAAACAAGCACGATTTCTGATCCTGCCGTTAGATGACCTCGATGACAACTTATCTGAACCTAACCATTATAACGGGGACTAGATAACCGTTAAAAGAATAAAGACTGGGGTAGTTTTTATACCGAGAGCAGGTAGAAACAACCCAACTCGAAAGGACCTATAAGCTTAAACTTCTTTCCTGCATAGAGAAAATATTGGAGGGGAATATCAGGGCCGCACGCTCTTGGAGTGTTCTGGGACAGTTCTAAAGCTTTCATTAACGTTTCTGCGGAATCTTTTCGGAATAGTATTGCGTCAATAGTTGTTAATCCTGCTATACAACATTGGGTTAGAAGTCTCTTGATCTTTGAGGAATAGAGCGGAATGAAGCTGGGAGCTGGGGAGCTGGAGTGATCAGTGAAATCTGTAGAGGCAGGTGGACATTAGTTGCTAGGAACATTAGTGTTGAATAAAGGGTAAGGGAATGGTAAAGCCCCCAAGTTATTGGCATAAGCAGACGCCATTTCCATTTTAATAACGAGAAGGCTTCTGCTCATCATTAGCAATTTTATGACCACCACTTTCAATTCAGTCCAGATTAGGGCATCACAAACTGGTTTGGGTTGAATCCGGATAAGTTTGTTGTCACTAGAAAATATAAAAGTTCTTCTAGAAGACATCAAGTACCTTGCAGTAGTCAAGGTGACCCACTGTCATCGAATTTAAGGCCAGCAAAGCGGCTTTGCATCGGAGTGAATGCGTGCCTCGCTAAAAAAGGTCGCTATTAACTTTATAAAAGAAATTTCGTTTGTATATCATTCATGAAAGGTGCTTGTCTTCGCTAGAGGAACAGTTTCGTCTCAGTGTATATTCTTTAAATTAAATGAAGCTCGTTGGAGTCTCGTTTAATCGCTTGTTGTAACTTTTGAAAAAGCAAACGCATCACAATATTTCAAGTGTTCCTGCAGTTCCTGTTATTCTATGCTCCCCCAACTTGAACAATTTCAATTAAATGCAAATCCTCCATCCGAGCTGCCATTTATGATTGTGATAAAACAAAAGGACAACAACTTTTTTCAAAACAAATCCAAGTGTAATTACAATTTCATAAGTGCACAACAAAAATAGCGCAACCCCTCGATTAAACATAGTTCTAAATCCAATTCAAGAGATCCACTAAACCGTAAATACAACAGAAAACTGCGCAAGAGATTGAATCGAGTTTTTATACTCCAGCGACATGTTGCTATAAAGTGTAATAGTTTTGTGCTCCTAACGGTTGTAAGTATCACTTAAAGCAAAATGCAGTGAAGTCAAAGATATAAGGTTATATATACAACAGGTTTTTCAATAGGGACGTTATAAAAGTGACCGATAGGGACAGCAAAAGACGCCATATTTTTCCCCGTTCTTTTGACATTTCTCTTCAGTAAGATTTGCCATTTCGTCTTGGGAAGATATACAATCCGACAACGAGTCGAAGTAATTAAAATTTACTACCGAAATTCTGAGTCAGTGGACAAACTTTAAGAGATTATGGTCGTCATAATCGTCCTATCAGATCAACAATTGAGCGTCTAGTGGGAAATTTTGAATCCAAAGGCATAGTACAAAATGTTCCCTGCCAGTGAGACAAAGAAGTGCCCGTAGTGTCGAGAATATAGCTGCCGTTAGCGCATCATTTGAGAAAGACCCAAATCAGTATCTCACACGTCGTTCTCAAGCGTAAGGCATCACTGTGACGTCGTTGTGGCGAATTTTGCGAAAAGGTCTTGGTCAGTAGCCTTACATGATCAAATTGACGCAAGATCTGAAGCCGCTTGATCACCAAAATCATCGTATGTTCATGTATTGGGCTGAGCAACAATTCGAAAATGATCCGGATTTTCATCGAGAAATCATCTTCAGCGATAAGGCTCATTTCTGGCTGAATGGCTTCGCAAAATATGCGTTATTGGTCAGCCAGCAAGCCACATGTACTCCATGAGCAATTGCATCCCGAAACAATTACGGTTTTGAGCAGTTTATGGGACGGCGGCGTCTTTGAGCCGTACTTCTTCTGTGATAATCAAGACCGGCACGTTACTGTGCATGGCAATAGCTACCGCTCAATGATAACCGAATATTTTTGGCTCGAATTGAATGATATGGACTTGGACAACATGTGGTTCCAACATGACGGCGCCACAAGTCACACAACGAATGTCACAATTGATTTACTGAAAACCAAGTTTGGTGAAGGTGTTAACTCACAAAATGGCCCAGTCAAATGGACGCTTCGGTCGTGCGATTTGACACCGTTAGACTATTTTCTGTAGGGTTACGTCAAGCATATGGTCTATGTCAACAACCCAGCGACGATTGATGAACTTCGTACGAATATCGAACGTGAAATTGCAGCAGTGTCGGCCGAATTATGCTTGAAAACCGTCCAAAATTGACTTCTGCAAGCGTGCCCATGGTGGCCATGCAAAAGATATCGAGTTTCATACATAATTTGATGCCAATGTACTTTCATAGGAATAAAGAAAGCTTTTGTAGTGCTCTTATTGAAAAACCCGTTATGTGTTGCTGGTATGGTCAATACTACGCCCAACTCTAATCTTTTCCTGTAGAAATTTCTCAGACTTTGATTCTTGCAAGTTGCCAGAATATAAAATATTCCATAACACCCGAACTTAGCCCTTCCTTACTTGTTTTCCAATAATATTGTAATGAAAAAAAGGTGAAACACCGATCGAACTGATAGTTGATGCGTGAGAGTTGTCGAGTGCTCACATCACAATGCAAACTTGCAAAAAAACAAAACAATCAAATCATAAATGGAACGAGCACTGCGAAGGCGCAATGAATAGTAGACGACGTCCATGATGTGAGGGGTGCTGGAGACCATGAGCTTAGCTGCTGTTAATCCGCTGCTAAGAAAACGGCTAAATAAGCAACGAACGCTGCAATAACAATAACCAGCAGTGGATGTGAGCCGATGGAATGGGGTGAGTGGCAGCAATTGCACTGGAAACGTTTAGAGCAGTGCCAACAACAGCACTAACTGCAACTACAGCAATATAGGGAACAACAACAACAACAGTATAAGCAACAACAACAACAACAACAAAAACAATGTCAGCAACAACATCAATAACAGCAGCAACAACAACATCAGCAGTTACAACAACAAACCGAACAGCAATAGAGGCAACACGAGCAAACACTAGAACGAATTTTCAAGTCAAGTGGCATTAGATGAGTGGTGAGTGGCACGAAACCAACCGACTAGCTGGCTTAGCTGCCTAAACTAACACGCGCGTGCACAATCTAAGCACACTTGCGTATCCGCCCTGCAGTTTTCTGCCCCAGCGCACACACTTTACAGTGGGCCCACAACATACCATAGCTCTAACAGCACAAAATTGATGTCTTGCATATGAGCGCGTAACCACAACTATACAGCTTGGCTTGTTGTTGTGTTAGTGGTGGTACCGTTGGTTATATTCACACACATTGTAGAATGTTGGTACTGCTGCCAAACATGCCTGCCACCACTTAGGTAATCCGGCATCACTCATACGCCATGCCCAACCACGTTGGAATTTATAGTAATCCATGGCATTTCATACGCAACTCGTCAGTCTCGTTGTTGTTGCTGTTGTTGCAGCTGCCGTTAGCGCTCGTTGGCATCTACTCGACTTGAATGTGCTTAAAACATCGCATGAATTGAGTAGTTTCCTGAGCTGAGCTCTACCTCATGAATGAATGAAATAATGACTGCCTGTATATGTATATGTATGTATAATATGTATGTATGAATGTAGGTAAATATATATGTATGTATGCGTGTATTTAACGCATAGTATGCACTGCACGTTCGTAACGTCAGCACCACGCGAACGCATTCGAATGTAACTGTTAATGAATGGTAGAAAAATTAATACAAAAAATATTTAAGTAATGAAATCATTTGGCAGAGGGTTGCTGCGGATTATTGCCGAGAGTTGCTTCCTTGGTTAGCTACGTAGGATTAAGTGTCACTGTAGGGCCATTGCCCACTGAATATTTTCGGTTGCATGCATTTTTTGTCGTTGTTTTCGTATTTAATTTCAATACTTATTGCTCGGATTATTTTGGGGGAAATAAAGTATATTAATGAATTTAATTTTTTAACAAAAAACAAGAAAAAACGTTAACTTCGGCTGCACCGAAGCTTATATACCCTTCACAGGTGCATTTCTTTAGAAACTATGTGTTCAGTTCATATGGAAGCTATATGCTATAGTAATCCGATCCGAACAATTTTTTCGGAAATTATATTATTACCTTAAGCAGTAATCCATCTTAAATTTCGTAAAGATACCACGTCAAATTCGAAAGTTTTCCATACAAGCTCTTGATTCCGATCGTTCAGTTTGTATGGCAGCTATATGTAATAGTGGTCCGATATTGGCAGTTTCGACAAATAAGCAGCTTCTTGAAGAGGAAATGACGTTTGCAAAATTTCAAAACGATATCTTAAAAACGGAGGGACTAGTTCGTATATATACAGACGGACGGACAGACAGTCAGACGGACACGGCTAAATCGACTCAGTTCAACATACTGATCATTTATATCTTCCTCTTCCTCCGTTTCCCCCGGCGGGAACTGCGTCAAATACTTTCAGAGCTGGAGTCTCTTAATTCACTGCTCATCGTTCCATTGACTGCGATATTCGCCGTTGCCAATGCGCAAAGAACCATATATCTTCGGCAGAACCTTTCTCTCGAAAACTCGTAACGTCGACTCATCAGATGTTGTCATCGTCCATGTCCCTCAATATTATTTCTTTTAAATGTTGGTCGCGGCTTCGTCTCGGATGGTCCATCCGTTGAGACCAATTTCGAAAACTCGTTCGAGCATTTCGACTGGTAATTGGCCACGCGTGATGTTTTGTTCCAAGGCCTGAATCGAAGCGGGATTGTCCGCATAGACTTTAGACTTTACATATTCCACAGAAAAAAGTCCAACGGTGTGATATCACATGATCTTGGTGGCCAGTCGACCGGCCCAAAACGTGAAATTATCTGCTCACCGAAGTGTTCTCTCAATATATCCATTGATTGATGCGTTGTGTGGGAAGCGGCGCCTTTTAGTTGAAACCAAATGTCGCCGAGATCACGAACTCGCGATAACGGTCGGCATTGACGGTTACGTTCTCACCGGTATATTTTTGAAGAATTATGAACCGATGATTCCACCGACCCACAAATAACACCAAACCGTTGTATTTTCTGGATGAAGTGACAGCTCTTTAATCTTTTCAGGGTGCTCTTCGTCCCAAATGCCCCAATTTTGCTTGTTTACATGCCCATTGATTCAGAAATTGGCCTCATCGCTGAACAAAATTTGGTTCGAGAACGTCGGATCTTCTTGGAACTTTTCGAGAGCTCATAGAGCGAAGTAAAGTCTTTTGAGAAGGTCGAGCAGCTTCAGTTATTACCGAAGCTATCTTTTGTAAACTCTCAATTTAAGACCTGGATGTAAAATTGCCAAGTCGTTCCACACGTCAGTACGAGTTGCTGCGAACGGCGCCGAATCGACTCTCCACGGTCTTCGTGTCCACTCTCAGCTACGGCTTTCTTCACTGCGTGCTAGACGTGATCTATTCGGTCGAATACTATCCAATAATGAATGCTGGGTCTCAAGATAGGAGATGGTGTTGCAGATGTACGCTAAGTTTTCTACAAAAACATAAGCCTACGAGTGTTATGAAGCCTTCAAAGACGATCGAGAGATAGTTGCCTCGTTCTGAACGACATTCGAACTCTTAAATATAAAAAAGTGAAGTATATGGTTCTTGAAAATCGTCAGGCAGGTGTTATAGGGATGACAGGAGAGCTCAGCCTATCTCGCCAAACCGTACGAATGATTTTGGTGGATATTTTGCGTATGCAACGCGTTCTTCCGATAAAGCTGAAGCTTTTTTAAAAAGTAGTACCGTGAACAGGTCCCTTTGGACATGCGTGATTGTGCGAATTCTGATCCCACAATCATGGAGAGCATTATAACTGCCGATGAGACATGGGTTTATGAGTTTGACATGCAAACAAGTCAATAATAATCGGAACAGAGGGGAAAAAACAAGCCCAAAACCAAAACAACATACCAAAGCCGCTCAAAAATCAAGGTGATGATAATTCTTTTTTTCATTATTCGTGATTTGATGCATCATGAATTTGTTCCGGAGGGACAGTTGGTCAATAAGAAGTTTTATTTTGCCGTATTGAGGCGTTTGCGTGGAAACATCCGTCGAAAATGGCCGGAAATGTGGAAGAACAATTCATGGATTTCACGCGATGATAATACACCATCGCATCGAGACAAGATTGTGACCGAATTTGAAGCCAAAAACGCAATGAATACCATCGATCAACCACCGTATCTACCAGATTTGAATCTGGTGATTTTGTATTGTTTCCCAAAGTGAAACTGCCACACCGTGGAACCCGTTTTCAGTCAATCGAAGAGATAAAATAAAATTCGCTGCAGGAGCTGAAGGCCATCCCAAAAAGTGGGTATGAAAAGTGTTTCGAGGACTGTGTTACATCTGGTTAGGATTGCTTTGAACTAAATATTTTGCGTTTTATTTACAATTTCCGGGTACTTTTTTGTCACAATGTATTTATTTTCATATTTTTTCCTCCACTAAACATTTTTACCTAATCTTTAAACGCGATATTTACTAAACTTTAAAACTGATTTTTTTTTTGCTTTTTGTCTCATTTCTAATTAAAATTTATTCATGAGCAAAATTAATTATGAGCAACTTAAGTAGTAACAACAACAGCAATAACAATGGCGAAAAAAAACAACAACTACAATAACCCTTGCATTCATGGCAGTGTCAGTGGCAACTGCAAGCCACTAACCTCTATCTAAAAAAAAAACAAAGACAACAACAAATCCACAAGCCCACAAGCCAGTAATTATGTAGGCAGCAGCAACAACAAAAACAAGCATACTAAAAACCAAAACTGAGGAGGCCACTTCTGCTGTAGCAGCAATGCAACGCAACAACATACATACCGTTCATTATGTTATTTGCACGCTTGCTCCCCTCCTACTTTCACAGGTCAGTTGGTCCACAGCCCAGCAGAGAGCGCACGCTTAACCATTGAGTCTCCAATGCAGCGCGACCCCAACGTAAATGAAAGGCAAAAAGAAAAAAGCAAAAGCAAATGCAAAAAAATAAAAAAACAAAAACAAAACGAAGTGAAAGAATATCCACCTGATACGGGCAAAACGTCCTTCACTTGAATGCTCATTGCAGCAGCAACAAATACAACAAGTGCCATTAAAAGTTGCAACAACAGAAGCAGAGCCCAGCACAGCAGTGGCAGTAACCTGAACAGCGCTCGGCAAGTGCATTCTCAACAAAAAACGGCAATTTGCTGCCTGCCAGCCATCAACAGGGGTATGAGCAGCGGCCGCACCAGCGTCAACGTCAACACCAAGCTACCAGCAGGCAGGGCGAGCGGATTATTGGTGTGGCAACGGTAACGAGTGCTCGCAATGCGCTTGCTGCCTGCCCAACCATTGAGCATACGCAGGGCAGGGCACGACAGGGCTGGCTACCTGTCGTTTAGTTGCTTGCTGTTGGTGTGCTGACTGTTGAATTGGCTGTTTGCCGTGCTGGTCGTGGTCCTCCCTTGGATAGCTGCTAATGTATAGTTGATGGACTATAACAATGCCTGCCTTGCATACTATACGCTTCCTGCCAGCCTGCCTGCCCGTCCGCCCGCATGGAGCTGCTTTGTTGACTGAACTCGACGTTAACCAGCTAAACTATTATTCACCGCAGCAGCATGTGTGTATATATTCTTTTACTTACATAATATATATGTGTGTGGGTATGTTTGCTGCCAGAAGTGCAGTTGCTCATCCTGCAATTGCTCACTTAAATACGCAATCAACACGCACAGCGTTTCAACAACATTAACTACATCCAATAGAACGCACTCTAAAATTGAACTGAACTACTTTAAATAGTCGAAAGTTTTCGGTTGCTTTAAGTGAAAATATAAATTGCAACACAAATTAACAAATCAACTTTAAGTTTGAGCTGTTTAGTCGAAGAGACCGAGACCCATATTGTCGTCTGCCTCGGACTCCGATTCCTCCTTTTTGGTATATTTCAGAAGAGAGTTTCCTTAACTCTGCAGTACGGGTGAATAACTGTTTCTATACCATAATAGAGCTCCCTTTTGCTATGTATTGGAAAAAGGTTAGATCCTGTGGTTTAAACTTACTTGGTCTTTGCCAAAAATTCCAACTTTAGTGTTGAGCTGCTTAGTTTCAGCGACCGAAACCCCTATCATGGTCTTCTTCTGACTCCGACTCCACCCTTTTTGGCTTCTTTCTTCTTTTCGTCAGCAGCCCGTACTTTGGAAAGTGGACATACAGTATTACTTTCCAGCCTTAAGGCATTTTACGGTTAAGTTTTTGGTGCTAGATGGAAATGGTATTGTCTTCAAGCCCATCTATTAGCGAACCTGATATTTGAGTAACGCCACTTTGTAATTTGATCTCAGCTAATTTTCTACCCATTTGCACTTCGCAAACGAAAATTTCGCCAATTTTCGGCATACACAGTTCATGAGGCTGCTCCCTTCATGTTTAACAGGGAAGTCATACTTAATTTGTCGTCTCATGTACGTCATACAAAGTGTTCCAAATATTTGTGGAAATAGATGTCCTCGTCTTTTCTCATTTTCTGTGATGAGCCAGTTTCTGCGGTAACTCTTAATTCCGTCGAAGAGTTCAGCCAGCTGTACCGCTCCGTCCTTAATATCCATGCTAACGTTCTTTTGCTTTGCCGTCTTCAAAATTTCCACGATACACTTGCATTTTTCAAAGGATTCCTCTTCTGCCCGTCTTATTTGCTGTTTCGGAGAGTTTTAGGGTCCTTCTGTGGTGGCAACTGGGTTACTGGCCTCGATTCTGATGATCGTTTTCCCAGGGTTTTCATAGACGTCTGTGCACTTTTTGTGCTGCTCGCTGTACTGTTGCTTCGTCCGTTATTGCCACTCTCTCGTGGGTAGGTGTTTCCTCGGTGCAACCCCGGTGAGGGTTGTGGACGCTTATTTAAAGTCGGCATCTAGTGCTGCGAGTCAATGCTAGGAGCTCGGAGCGTGCTCACGTCTAAAACATTGGAGACATGTCCTCTCTTCCATCGGGGCGTGGGCACTAGTTCGCGATATACATATTGAAGAACTTCGTTTTGATGCGGATTGTGGCTAGACTTTCATCCACAGGGGCGAATGCCAGGTCTCGGCGACGGAGTCTCTCTCCTACCACGAAACCTACACCGAATTTGCACTCATTTATATGGCCACTGTAATAAATGCCACAAGAAGCTAGTCGTCTCAGCCTTTAAACCGTCCATCACACTTCTTGAACGGCGGTGACGTCAGCCTTTACTCTTACGAGGACATAAACCAGATGGGCAGCTGCACCTTCCCAATTAAGGGACCGTATATTCTAGGTACTTGCCCTCAAATCGAATTCCTTAACACATTTACAGTGGTCGTCATCAAAAGGGGGGTCTCTCATGCGAAGCTGTTTTGTCCTTTTATTTACGTGGCGGGTCCCAAACCCAACGCATAACCCTGGGAAGGGATGGTACGTCTTCACAGGGATATTCTATGGCTTCCCAGAGGATCCTTGGTCTAAGGCCGGAAGTCGTGAACTGCTTGAGCCATATGCGATCAGAGAGATTCCTCACTTGCGTAAACTTCTACACATGAAGCCATCCTCCACTTTTCTTCACAATTGTCAAACAACTCAATTGTCTTCACAATTGTCAAAATAATCGGAAGAAAATATAGCAGCTGCAGCTGAGAGTGTACATGAAGAGCGGGGAGGGTCGATTCGACTCCATTCGCGGAAAGTCGGATTGACGCATGAGAGATCGCATCGAGATCTTAAATTGAAAGCGTGCAAAATACAGCTTGTGCAAGAAATGAAGTCGCTCGACTTTCCCAAGTAAAATCGCTTAACTAACTGGGCTCTTGAAAAGTTACAAGAAGCTCCGACGTTCTTCGAGCCGAAATCTGTTCAGCGATGTGATCCATTTCTGGCTCAATGGGTATGTAAACAAGCAAAATTGTCGCATTTGGAACGAAGAGCAACCTGAAGAAATTCAAGAGCTGCCATTTTATCCAGAAAAAAAACGGTTTGGTGTGGTTTGTAAGCCGATGGCATCATCGATCCATATTTCTTGAAAAATTATGTCGCTGAGACACCTATGAAGGGTATTATAGCTTCGGTGCAGTCGAATTTAAAAATTTTTCTTCTTTTATTACTATTTTATTGTCATTTTATTTGCCTCGTCGAACTTTAATTTACAATGCTTGCACGATTTTTTGTTCATCTCAATTTCCTTCACCCATTTTGATTGTTGCTGCACTCATTTTCCCCTCGAAACATTTTTAATATCCATGCACTATTTAGCATAAGTTTTGTTTTTCAATTTCTGCAACAACTATTTGCCCTTCGCAGGCACCCTCTTCTTGTCACCTGCACGCTGAATGCCTGCCTCATTTTCGCCCGTTTGTTTCTTGCGCATAAAATTATAATACGCCCTAATGGCCTGGCCCCACATTAAACTTTTTGCTTAGAGGGGAATAGGCAAACAATTTCGTTTTATTTTTATTTTATTGCAAACCACAAGCCAAAACACTTCAATTCGTGGCATTTGCGCAGCATTCCAATCTCGTTGCGGTGCTTGACGGGCAGTACATTCAGGGCTGTATAAGAAGGGGCTGCCACCTTCACGGACACCGTTTCTATTACAACTGCTTAGAATTTGTATAAACACTTGAATGCGAAATCATGATATAATACGAGTATATAGCTGATATGAAGGACGCGCCTAGTTTAGCTACTCACAGCCCCTGTTGTGACCGTGTGACCGGTTGGACTTACTCGTGCATAATATTATCACTAATTATATGCGTATGTATGTCTTCTTCTTAATTTTACTCATGCGGTCATCCGAATTATGTCATCTTATCTGCCCTTCCACACATCTTCATCTTAGTCACCTTTAATATGGTTGGCTCTCGACCGCCTGGCTGCCTGCGCCACAGCTTAAGACCTTGCTGCCACTCTTCCGCAAAATTTACGTGCTTACGTGTTTCCAGTAGTGCACTTCAGCATTCTCCCCCAATGGTTTTTTCGTCGCAAATCCTTGATTCACACTCGCGTAAATCCCCCAACCCCCGGTCAGTTGAAAATTTCCCGCCTCCAAAGCTCCTTGCTACTATTGTTGCTATTGAGGCTTGCTGTTGCTGCTGTTGTTGGCGCATTAATTATTAAAATATTCATTGCGTTGCATTTTAATTCACGCTGTTGCAGGTAGACGCCTGATGAGCGCTCGTGTTTTGCCATTTTTCGTTGTTGTTTTATTTTATTTGTTGATGGCTGCTATTTTTTCGTCACACCACTTGTTAATGCTGATGGCCATCGTTGTTGTTGTTTTTGTTGCTGTTATTATTGTTGTAGGCATTATTGCTCACGCGAAGGTTGTCCCCAATGCTATGCTTGCAACAACAACAACAACGGCGCTCAGTACAGCCACGTAATTTACAGGCAACGTTGTTCGCCAATGTGTTCATGTGACTGTGGCAGCAACAACACACGACCACCATAGTCCTTCCTTCATTCCCTCGACAGCCTCAATATGTGCACTGCAAGCCCCTGCAATGATTGTTGCCTGTTTCCATTTCTTCATGCTTCCACCTCTCCGCCGTCGCCGGAATGTGGGTGGCTCATGCATTAAAGCTGAGACACATCGACCGTGCCTCTTATGCTGACAGTCTTCAACATTTAGTCTGCATATGTAGTGAAAGCATTTCGTTGGTTGATTGATGCGAATAATGCAGGTATTTTATTTACAAGTGTGTGCCTATGTATGTACAACCGTTATAATATAATATACATATATATTGTACAAGAGGGTATACCTCCTAAGAGCTGCAGAGGTCTCCAATTGTTAGAGAGGAAAGTAGATGGTGAGCACTCTGTAGCGTCGTTATAAATTCAATCATTTTTTAGGAGCTTATTTTTGGGGAGGTTCCAAAATAAACTTCGGTTGATCTGAGCCTTCGATTTCTAACTTGATTTAATATGGAACTCAATGTCGGCGTTTTGAGTTAAAAGTTTTGATAGCACCTAGTAAATTTTGTAATATAAAAGCTCATTATTGCCGTTTTCAGAAGTGCATATTCAAAAGTTTAAATCTGATTTCGGTTGATCCTTAAGTAATGCATTTAAGAGATCAACAGATGACAACGTCATAGACAGAGAAGGTAGTAATCACTTGGTGCCAGTTCTGAACCAATTTCCTGGCGAGTCAGTAACGATATATGTGACCTGACGTTGTCTTGTTGGAGCCTAATTCCTCTTCTATTACCCAAGGCAGACCGCTTGTGGGCGATTGCTGTCTTCAGAAGCTCCAAATATTGTTGATAGCTCAGGGCAAAATTAAGAGTTTGGCCGTGGAAGAGCAGCTGACAGTAGTTAATACTCTGCCAGTCACTCCAACTATAAAGCAAACTCTTCTTGATAGTCAATCCTGCCGTTTCCGCTTGCCATTGTTGTCTCTTTTCACATCTTTTCATCAACAGTAACTGTCCGCTTTAGAAATGGATTGATTTTCTTGCGATTTAGGAACGACATGAAGCTGGAAATTCGGTACATGAGTTTTCTTCTGATAAATCGTTATGACACGCACACAACGTGCCTCAATTTGTAGCCATTCTTTTTTAAATGGTTCCAATCAAATTCCATGAGCTTAACCGCATGATAAATTTAAACAGACTGTCGGACTCAGCTATTTCGATTCTTTTATCTTTATTTTTGACGATAGGCCGTCCAGCAACGTAAACACTATAAACTTTTTAAGCCGTCTGATTTACGTTTCGCTTTTATCGAAGAAAAACTAAAATATGGTACTTTACATAGTTAAAACTAAACCGTAAACTCTTTTACCTTAGAAGTAAAGCTTTTAAACTTTTTCTCTGTTACTAATGTCCTCTTTCCTAAAGCAGCAATGGATAGTAGAGTCGGTTTAACTAAAGTTCTACAACTTCAGGGAAGTAAATTGGTCATCTCAGTACCAATTTTCGATAACTCGTTCGAGAATTTCAACTGGTAACTGGCGAATGACATGGGTGATGGTTTGCTTCAAGGCCTGAATCGAAGCGGGTTTGTCTGCATAGACTTTAGACTTTACATATCGACACAAAACACAAACCAAATGTCGCCGAGATCACGAGCTTCATTTTCAGGTGTCAAATAGTAGGTTATCATGGGCGATAAACGTCGCCATTGATGGTTACGTTCTCACCGGCATAATTTTTGATTCCACCGGCACACAAACCACACCAAACTGTAGTTTTTTTCTGGATGCAATGGCAGCTCTTGAATCTCTTCAGCTTGCTCTTCGTCCCAAATCCGGCAATTTTGCTGGTTTACATACCCATTGAGCCAGAAATGGGCCTCATCGCTGAACAAAATTTGGCTCGAATCTTCTTGGAACTTCAAGAGCCCATAGAGCGGAACGATGTCGCTTGAGAGAGTCGAGCGACTTAAGTTCTTGCACAAGCTGTATTTTGTACGCTTTCAGTTTAAGATCTCGAGTTGTTCTATAGTTCTGTCCGAGTTAATGCAAACGGCGCCACATCGATTCTCTACGATCTTCGTGTACACTCTTAGGTACGGCACTGCGTGCTGGATGTGGTCTATTCGGTCGAATTTTATCCAATAATGAATGCGAGGTCTCAAGATGGGTGATGGTGTAGCGTATAGTACGCTCAGTATGCCTATTATGTTGAGCATAAGTTGAGGGAATCGCGCGAAACACATTCTTTAAAGAAAGTGAATTTTCGTAATAAAGTCAAATCGTTCGACAGCATTCTTCAGGCGTAAGTCTTTCCATGATGAAATGTCAAACAGTACTGAACAAAAAAAAACATAACAGCTGTCAAAAAAGGTACCTCTACGTGGATCGCTTGTAACATATATAAATGGTCAGCGTGACGAGCTGAGTCGATTTAGCCATGTTCGTCTGTATGTTCGTCTGTATATGTATATACGAACTATTACCTCAATTTTTGAGATATCCACCTGAAACTTTGCACACGTCCTTTCCTCACCAAGAAACTGCTTATTTGTCAAAACCTCCGAACTATAGCATAGAACTGGCGTATATGCCGGCCGATCAAAATCAAGACGAAGATCGATCTCTTTTTTACTACGTATATAAAAAATTCACCAATTATAGCTTGGTTGTTCGGTTAACGATTTTACTTGTTTAGATAAAAAAAAGCTCAACTCAATTCCACTGGCTCCTCAGAGACGGCTTGTAATTTTTAGACCTTATTTTGGTAGGGAAAGAACTGAAAAGCCCTACGTCACCAAAGCTAATATTTTGTTGATCGGTGTGCCCAAAAAATAAGGTGACATTGTATTTATTTTGAAAATTCTTTATTTATTCTTCCAAATCAATTTCATT